>NC_056572.1:9231208-9313708 GCF_018340385.1 Cyprinus carpio
CAGAGTAAATAGCCAGTCTGGCTATTGTCTAACGGCAACGTTTTCTTGGTAGAGAACCTGCTATTTGCACTCTGAGGCAGCTGTGATGAAACCAGGGCTAAGAGCAACACTGTATACAGTGTTTAAGACTTTCATTTTTAATTTCTCTTCGCACAAGATACTGACAAGTCTGTTTTTAATATTGTTTCTGTGATCAAATAATGAAAGGTGGAAATTTGCAGTCAGGGTAAACAGTCAGAAACTGACAACTGTTCAAAAGTGAATCCACAAATATAAGCATGAATAAAAGAATCTCTGTTCAAAAAACATTAAGAGGTACCTTTCTGTAAATTGCCTATGTAGGCAGCTCCCTTGTAAGGCAGCATCCTAACATAAAAATACATAAATAAATATTAAAGCAGTTGAAGTTGATATTTATTTTTTTTAGCAATTTTATTGCAGCTCTTAAAGTAATTCCAGTAGAATCTGATGTTAGTATTTTGATACAGAATCTGAGAAAAAAAAAAAAATTCTTAGCAAATTAGCATTACTTAAAAATAAATATTTGGCAAATCACAAACACATGAGAAAACAAACAAAAAACGGTAATATTTGATATATTATTTTACAATTCACAATAACCCTTATTGTCAGAAGTATGCCTATGATGACTTAAAATGTCTTCTTGACAGGTAGCTCTCTAGGTTTTAAAACAGAGCTACTGTAATGTGACAATATCATCATCAGAAATAGTCATAGGAGTCAATCAAGTATGAGCAATGTATAATATTATCGATTTTATGATCTTGAAGGTACTTTTCAGGAGCAATATTTGAATCTGAATGTGACACTGAGGCACACTTAACAGAATTGCTTCCCCATAGGACATAAGCGGATGAGCCCACTTGTGTCAAACTGAGGCACGATGCCTCCAACACCATTCAGTCTTTTACATTTATTCTGTCTCCAGGAGTCGTATTTGCATCTGGAGTAGTTCATAAGAAATATTGTTGTCATTGAGCAGGATTATTAATGTAATAACCGCATGTAGATGTGATGAGTGCAGACAATGAAAGATAATATAATATGGATTCTACAGAACACCATAGAAAAAAGGGGAAAAAAAAGGAATATAAATGCCTTGTCTTGAATTTTTGAGGGATAGCTGAGCCACATCGTAGATTATCTTCTGGCTATACAAATGAATAGGCTTTGATTGGGGTGGATCTCACTTTTAAAACACATTTTCCCTTGGATTTATGATAAATGGAAGTCATTCCAACCATTCCAGATAATGCAGGTTATATTTTAGGGATTTCCATGGGTCTCAAGTGCTCTCTTGTCATTCGTCAAATTCTGAAGTATGTTCTATAAATCTGGACTTACTGTCAGAATCATTCATTCAGGCTTAAGGGAAGAACACCAGCATGTGAGGGAAAAAAAAGCAAAGGTAATGTGTGCAAAGAGTGATGTTCATTTGGTTTAAAAGAGGAAATCTATGCAAAAAAATTCAACTAGTCAAGGATGAGAGAATTGACCTTCAAGAGCAGAAGGAGGACAGTTACTTTTTTTACCTAAAGCTGTAAAAACAGTGACTCACACAACAGAACAAGCATATTTTTTAGAAATCATTAACTCATCACTCTGATTAGTTATATTTATAAATTATTAAATATATATTTTTTTTTGTGTTCTTTTTTTATATAATGGACTGTCCTTTGTGCATTATTGCAAAGAAATTATCCTATGTTATGCAACCAAGTATGTATGGTTCTTTATAAAACAAATAGTTTAAACATGTATTTGAAATGACTGATTAAATTTTTTTCTGATTACATTTCAAGAAGTATTTAACGTGTTCAGTTTTTTTTTATTTATTTCAATTTTATTCACTTTTAATTACCTTTTTTCCAGTTTGTTTACACACACAGTTGTTCATAATGACAAGGTAAATGTTTTATATTTATACACAATATATATTTATTATAGATTTTGTATATGTATCAATGTTGTAGTACATCTGTAGAAGATTTGTTCCAATTCGAAGTCAAAAACTAAAAAAATAATAATAATAATAATAATAATAATAATAATAATAATAAGAAGAAGAAGAAGAAGAAGAAGAAGAAGAAGAAGAAGAAGAAGAAGAAGAAGAAGAAGAAAGTTTGGTTTCTGTTCAGCTGGGTCTTATATATTCTTAACACTTGTGCAGTTTAAAGAGAGAGTTTTGAGTCTGTCGTGTATTGATTACTTGTGGGTCTGTTAATTACTCTTTGCCAAACCTATACAACCTAAAAACTTTAAATAAGTTTTTCTGTCTCTCATAATGTCCCATATGAACCTGGTCAAAACTGAATCAATTATAATTGAGAGTAACAGAGAAAGTGGAGATGAAATTTTGTTGGCCTCCAGCTCTTGAGACAGTTTAGCATGCATCAGTGATCTTAGTGAAAATGTCCTGATGTCCCTGACAGGCATTTTGTTGGCTTGGGCTCACTTTGCTTCGCATCTCATTCCACACAACTCATTTTCGTCCCTTTGTTCACATTACAATGCATCATCAGAACGACTCATAATTACACAGGCAATCAAAGTGCAGTTCATCTCAACTGATATTTCACTATTTATAGGATGTTAATATTTCAAAGACCTGAATCACAAACAGCTCAGTCCACATGTAATTAGAATTAATGTGGCTGATCTAAATCGGCTCTCATTTACTCTATGACTGAGATATATTTGTCAGCGATGCAACACAATACTTGACCCATCTGTTCATTTGCAGAGCTCTCATGAAGAGATTTGGGTCTACTTAAGTTTTATTGTCATTGATGTCATACAGAGTACTGTAGATGAAATGTAGGTTTCAGTGACCTTGCAGATGCTTTGCATTTATTGTGCATTATTCAATGTGTATTTACTAGGATGTGTGCTCTCTGGGTATTGAACGCATGGCCACCATTCATGATGTTTCTTGTTCTACCTGTTAGAGCTATTTGATCCCATACTAGAACAGTACTGTATATCCATAGACAAGGTGGAGGTTGATTGAAGTGTGTTTTATTCAAACTAGTCTCAACATTTGAGCAAAGCAGTGGATGCTAGAAGCTTAAGAGGAAAAATAACAACATTTATTCTAAAAGTGTAGTTCCATAACAAATGTTTCTACATTGTATTACTTTGTTCTATTTAAGCAGTTAAGACTCATTGCACTTTGGAGACTTCTATTGAAACTTGGGCAACAAAATAATTGGACGGCTTGGGGTTCCAATCACCTGCTGTTATTGGCACCGACTCAGTAGCTAGAGGAGCTATTAGAGGGAATTAGGAGACCAAGTAACACAAAACAAACTGAATTGTGCCACTTTATCTCAAGCATCCTTTTAAGTTAACCATACTCCATGAACCATGATCCAGTCAAGACTACTGGATGTAGATAACTGAGACAGTCAATCTGGTTTAGGTTGTAGCACTCAATGCAATCCATAGCTTGTAAAAAAAAAAAAAAAAAAAAAAAAATATATTATATATATAAACTATGTTCTCAAACTTTTAGCAAAAATTTGGAATGAAATATAATTCTGTTGACCATTGGAACCTGTTATTAGGGGCTCCAGAGACAAATCATTTTCATGAAATGCTGACACTGCAATTCTGCCACAACAACTGTAAATATTTCACATCTTTCTGTCCTGCAATAGAGCTAAAATGAAGGTATCTGCAGTTAAACATGATCTTTATTCAGCCCCAGAACCACCTAATCATCTGTGACAATATCACTGCACTGGCTGATTTTTTTTTTACTTTCAGCATGTGCATTTATATATTACATATCATAGAGGCATCTCAATAAAAAATTAAAAAATAAAAACAAAATCCTTTGTGTTCATCAGAATCATAATTTATTCACTGCTACTTTTTTTCCTTTCCACTTCTCCTAATTTTTCACAACCTCTCACAAAATATAAAATTATTGATATTTAATTTTATAGTTCCTGCAAAAGGAAATTTTTTGCTGCCAGAGTGCTGACATTTCAGATGATGTGTAGAAAAGAGATTATAAAGAAGCAGAGGAATAAAGGGAAAGTCTATCTTATTCCCTAGATCTAAGATATTTTGACATTTTGGTCAAAAGTTGGTCATCCTTAACTCTGAAAGCTTTAAATAAATGTCAGGTCATATAATAAAATGTAGAGCTGTGATATTAACTGTTCTGCTTACTGAATTTACAATTTATTCCTGCTTGACTTTCTCACAAGGTGTGTGATAATTCGCTGAGATGAAAATTGATAATAGGAGCTGTTGATGAAAAATACATATGTACAAGCCCAACCTTTACAAGCTGTGGTCAAACCACGGGTGCATTTTCCCAAAAGCATCATAAGCCTAAGTAGATTGTTGAACTATTACCACTAAGGTCCTTTTTTTCTAAAGTCCCATTTGGCTAAGGTTGTCCACCAGCTCTAAGCAGGTTGACCAAAAGGTTCCCAATAGCTGATCAACCACCCAGACCTTCCTAATATTGATCTTATTACCAAAATATACTGACATTATATTACTCCTGAACTCCCACATGCTAAATTGTTCCACATATCGTTCATGTTCATAAATGAACTTGAGGTCATAATTATTGCATTGCATGTAGTCTTTTAATACCCATCAAAAGAAAATTAATTTGCTCAAAAGCTCAGGCAGGATTTCCCTTTTTATGCTGCTTGCATTTTTCATAAAAGGATAAGATGCATTAAAGGGCTGTATGCCCCATAGATTTCTAATTATTTTTAAGCAGACACAGAGGATAAATAATGTGTGGTCTGAGTGTCTGGGGGCTTATTGTAATCAACATCCCTATTGATCAGCTGCCCACGCTCCCAAAGTAATCTATTTTAAGTACACTTTCAGTTGCGCCCACATCAGGTCTTCCCTTATTGTATTGTAATTGCATTGGCTGTACTCCATACTGGGCTGCAGGGAGACAAGATAGGGAAGAAGGGTGCAATTTTGATTCTTACTCTCTATTCTCAAATTAGTACTTTTCCTATGTTCTATGTTTTTTTTTTTGTTTGTTTGTTTGTTTTTCATTAAAATAAATATTTGTGTAGTGAAAAAAAAAAAAAAAAGGTTTAGCACATAATGGCTGTAACACAATCTCACTTTCCTCACATATTCAACCAGGGATGCGTTTCCCAAAAACAAAGTTGCTAACCTGTTAGCAACTTAGTTGGTTGGCAATGGGAAATTGCATTGCAACCAACAAAGTTGCTAACCTAGTTAGCAACTATGGTTTTGGGAAACGCACCCCAGATCAATAGTTTGAGAATCTGGCCCCTCAGAGAACAAAGTCAAAATTTGACACCCTGACATTTGTGCCTTTTTTTTACAATTTCTTATCAACATATTATTTGCTATAGTCTGGATTCAGCACAAATTGTGAGCATAATATGTGAGCATAATTTATGTACATGTCTGAGTTTTTGAGAAAATGATGTTTAAATAAAACAAAAACACTGAAATAAGATAATAAACCACATACTTAAAAAAAAAGGATAGGTCAAGATGGTCAACTAGTGTTCCAAGTTCAACCAGTTCAGTTCAATTCAGTTCTATTTATTTATTTTTCAGAGGTGCTTTGAAGTGAAGATGCAATGTTTTAGCATATGCTTTGGCATGCTAACCGTCAGCACCCCTAAAACCCCTTTAGAATGCTTCAGTTTATTATCATATAGCACTTTTTTTAAAAGCACCTTAAAAGCACCAAAGTTATTCAGTAATGCATTTCACAGGATCCACATACAAACTTAAAATCACCTGCTAAGAGCAGCATTCTTGCTATTATGTAGAATACACAGGTTTATTTGTGAGATGTTGTGGATTAAATGAAAGTATTATATTTTGTGGAATCTCTCAGAACACTGAAAGCCGTTTAAAAATAGCTGCAGTACAAAAGGCTCAATAAACCATTGGATGGCCTTAACTAGATGTAACTACAATGTTTTAACCTTTAAAATGCATAACATTTTTTAACTGTTAAAATATTTCATTATTTTAACAGTTCTAAATTCTTGACTGTGGATTGAGAGAATCACCCAATGAGTCTGGAAACTTTGTTTGTGCCACTCTGTATCATTTATTTATTTTGAATAAAGACTTTGAGTAATAAAATGTTATACTAATTTATTTGTTGAATATATGTCATAAAAGGCTGCGCTTGACATCCATATATATATATATATATATATATATATATATATATATATATATATATATATATATATATAGATATATATATATATATATAAACAACTTATGATTTGGCAGATATTTAATTTACTCAGTTCATGTCAATTATGGTGGGTTTTGGCCACTATTAATCATTTGACGTGCAGTTTTCCCCTGATTCAGTTACAGGCATACTAAGCTGTTTTCAATGCTGTTTAAATAAACAAGAAGCCAGGCATGTGATTGAGTTTTTCCTTTAACTAATTTACTTTAGAAAACATTTCTGTGTTGAGTGCTGAATTTAAATCTATGCGCATCAAATGAGAGATTTAGCCAGTGTGATAATGCTCTCTCTTTCTCTCTCTCTTTATTCTTTGTGGGTTTTCATTTGTGTCTTTGCTCACTGATGTATGTAATTAACATTAACATGCTGGCTGGACATCAATTTTCTCACGGCCTAATTATCTTGAAAATAGACAAAATTACACCCTAGAACTCAAATAATTTTTGCAACTAGCTTTGGAACAATACACCATCACAGCCAGGCAACAGCCTTCACAAAGTTTGGGAATATTATGCTCAATACAACAAAATCATAATACTGTAACGGCGCTGGCCTGAGAAAAAAAGAAAAAAAAAAAAGGTTTGCCATTACTAATTTGTAGCTTTATATAAAGGAAGAGCATCATAACAACTCTTTTCAACTCAGTAGATTTCTGAAAAAAATATATGAGAACACAAACACCATGGTCTCATTCATAGATTGTTTTATTATTTTAATGAACTTTTCTGACCCATGAACTAAGTTTAAAAACAGTCTGTAAGTGCTTGTTTTGACTGTTAAAGAAAATATTTTTTTCAAAAATTGATTTAACTACTTAGTCCTTCTTCTTTTAACTATTTTTTTTCTCAACTAATGACATGACTTTGGGGCAGGACTGAAACTAATATTTAGAGTTGGGAGACTGGGAATGTTTTTCTCTGAATCTCTAGATGAGAATGATATATAGCATATGAAAACAAGGAGTTACATTAGGAGTAAATGAAATACTCTCTTCCCAGTGCTGCATTGATTTTTCTTAGAAAGGAGACATATAATTGCTGAGGTATGGCTGTAAAGTGCCCAGCAAATGAAAGGAAGAAGCCCCTTTTCTCAGCTTGTGAAACTGGGAGTGCAATGATGAGGAAAATAAAAGTTTTTTATTAATCCTTTTAGCTTCCAAATCAAAAATGGTTTGGACAGCATTTACATGACTATGTTTGGATTTTATCATTGTCATAGTGTGGCACTACGATGACAACTAACCCATAAAACAGTAGGTTCAATATCATTAAAACCACTTATTAATTCAGGTACACATTAACGAACACTTTACGTTAATTAGTGTATTGGCAGCACAGACAGTGCACTCATTATTGAAACAAATTAAACCTTTTCATTCATTATACAGTAAATCAGAGGTTAAGGTGACCCATTCCATGGAGAAAATTCATTTGAACTGGTTGAATTACTACATTTAGGTGAATAATTAATGCATCAATCTGGAAAGATGTTAGTTAATAGAGACAGAGAGAAGGCTGAGAACCAAAGAGGTTAATCGCCCCTTTTAAGACATTTGTCTGATGGATGAACAGAAGTAGTGCATGAATTTGTTACTAATGTAGTTTAATTAAGATCTAAATATTATCTAATGATACTGAAATTACTAAATAGGCTATTGCTATATTTATTGCTATATACTGTATATAGGCATTGTGATATTTTGACTCACAAGGGCGTTCACACTGATTAACTTAAATTCTAGACATAATATTGCCAGTTACTTTGTCCAGTTTTTATTTATTTATTTACTTCTTTTTAACTGAATATGAGCTTTTGAATGACTTGGTTGAGTAAATTAATCAATGACTCACTCATAAAGACAATAAATCAGTATTAAATCAGTTAAGTAAATTAATAAATTATACATTGATAAAGACAGTAACTTTTGTTCATAAATGAATCAATGTTTTTTAATGAATCTTTTTAGTAAATTAATTGACTCTCCTTCCTCTCGCCTTTTTTTTTCTGCAAACTACGAATTTCACATTTTTGTGTAAAAGTATTACTTTAATATATTAAAAAGTTTAAGCAAGAAATTAAGAGGTCTGTGTCTATCAAAAAATAATCATAGATTAAATATTGCTTGTAATGTCTAACAATTTTAGAATGGATATTTGATATTCTGCTCTTTTTGTTACACACATACAGAAGCTCTTCTGACTATTTGAAATCAAAGGTCTCAGGCTTGTTGAAATGGATTGTCAGGATTCAAGTGTGCATTGCTCTGTGTCAGTCCATCCTTCCAGGTTGACGGCTGTCTATAACACTAATGTTCCACACGCAAATTAGCCAAACAAGCCTGGACAAGTCATTGTTTAATGGCAGGTTCAGTATAGAGAAAATATATATTAAAAATATATATATATATATTATGGAAAATATAGCTATTCTGAAACATTATATTTTATTCATTTTAAGTCAACAGGAGAAGCTTGTGCAAAAGAAAAATGCAGTGTCCATTGTTTGGACACATTTTGGCTTCAGTAAAAAAAGACAAAATTAAGTTAAATGTAAACAATGCAAAAAAAAAAAAAAATTCAACGAACAAAGATAATGCCACGAATTTGTTTCAACACTTGAGGCACAATCATGTTACAAAATATGAACAGTTCATGGCTCAAAAAAAAAAGAGAGAGATTGACAAGTGCCCAGTAACAAGTGCCTCCATAATTTACAGTCAATCACATGTCAGAAATGATTGCACAGGGCCTGAGAGATATGCTTTCTGCGTATGAACTCATGAAAGAGAACACAGTTACGACAGTCTATGGTGCTAATGTTGTCAAAGCTGCAAAACTCAATGGATGGACATGGTAGATATGTTTTGGAAACCATCTGCACTTTGCAATCAGTAAGTGCAGCTTAATAGACACAGTGCTATAAAATTCAGTAATCTAATTGGGCATATCTGGGTGGTGACCGGCTGCTATATTCTTTCTGTGTTTGTTTGTTTTGCTTTTTTTATGATTTGTGTTTTTTATTCTCCTTTTCTTTTATGTGCTGATGTTCTTGTTAAGCACTTCATTACATGTGTTTAAAAAGGTGCTATATAGATAATATTTTACTGAAGAACGGCAAAAAAATACTGACAACAATAAAAAAACTGTTCATATAGCACCTTCTTAATGTGCTTCACATTACAATGTAACAAAATGTTATACTGATTAATTATTAGAGTAAAAATAATAATAAAAAATGCTCTAGAAGTGTTATTAATCTGATATTAATTAAGTAGTTTAAGAGGCATTTCTCCTCTTATTAATTTTGCTACAGTTTGTTAAAGCTTCAGAGAAACTGTTAATAATATAATTCATTTGTGTGTGTGTGTGTGTGTGTGTGTGTGTGTGTGTGTGTGTGTGTGTGTGTGTGTCTGTTTATTTTAAATGGAATGAAATATCAATGTGCGGTGTGGGCATTGAGGGTATATGCAAAAACACAGTCAGTGCTTTTTCCTCTAGTTGGAAAAAAAAGGTATTAGTGAAGGCGCAACAAGAGCTGAACCTGCCACAACACAGGTTGAAAACGGCATGTATCACCAGATGGAGATTGATGCAAATGATGACTGCAAGGGTGCTTGAGCAAAAGAAAGCCACCACACAGGTCCTTGTTGATAATAAAAACAAATTCAAGGCATCTTATTCTATCTCGGGCTGGCCTGGATGTCTTAGAGGCTGTCAACAAAGCTCTCTCCCCATTGATGGAGTTCACAGATGCCCTGTCAGGAGAAGAGTATGTGACCATTTTATTTAAGAAGCTTATCCTTCACATCCTCAATTCAAGAGTGCTGGCTGAGGAGGAAGATGACGTGGAGCTGACCAAACCAATCAAAACCAGCATCCTTGAGTACCTTAAGAAGAAGTACTCAGACCTCATCACAGAAGAGCTACTGGACACAGCCAGTTTTGTTGATCCCAGATTTAAAACGACATACATTTCTGTGTACCATGTCCCCACCATTCAGGAGAAAGTGAAAACAGAGATGGAGTTAGCAGCTGCAGTCCGCAGGTAAAATCCCACTGAGAGTACAGAGCCCTCTACAACTTCATCAGAAGCAAAGACGCCATAGGAGTCATTAGGAAGTTATTTTTATGTATTTTATTCTTCTTCTTCATAGGAAGCAATGGGAACTTCTTGAACTGTACCCGCTTTGTCACTTCAGCAAACACTAGAAGCAGAGCTGAGCAGCTAACTGATGTTCTCCGTGCTAGATATCGAGGAGAATCCACCGGAATTGTGGGGAAAGCATCATGTACACTTTTCCAATCTACAGTAAGTAAGGTGGCAAAAAAAAAAAAAGTATCTCTGTATACCAACCACTAGCTTTCCATCAGAGCTGGTTTTCAGTTCAGGAGGACACATTGTTACATGCCTCAGATTCTGCCTGAAACATGAAAGGCTAAACATGATAGTGTTTCTTAGAAAGAAACTAGAGTAAATGCTTGTGCATAAAGAGTTCTTTTTGCAAAAAAAAAAAACAGCAAGGTTTTTCTACTTCCTAGGAAACTTGCTTTTTACATTAAAACTGAAATGTGACATTTCATAAAACATTTTAATTTCAAGAAATGTGTGCTTTGATTTCATTTGTTCGAAATATTCAATGAATAACCATAGTTTGTGCATCCTTAAATTATTTTGAATCACAAAGACAAGAAATACACTCATTCATTAGAAAAACAAATCACACCTTTAATAGTTAATAGCATATTTACAGTACAGTAACCTTGCCAGTAAACTATGAAGGCATAGATAAATAAGTAAACAAACAAACAAACAAATAAATAATTGTTCATTCATTTAGATCAAGGTAGATTGTTCAGTTAATCAATATTTTGATTTTAGGTCATATCGTCCAGCCCTACTTTATCTATATGCATTTTCAATTACAATACATACTGTATCTATTAAGGCTATTATCAACTGAACTAAGCCAGAAATTCACACTTAAGCAGCACTTACACAGACCAAAATTTCGGAGTTTGTTCAGGGAAAACTCTTAGTTAATAATGAATATGTGTTCATTATTCTAAGGTGTTACCAAAAAATGTCTTAAAGTTCTGTGATTAACCAACTGGGGAAGTATGGTTGAATGAATAAATGATGCATTTATATAGCACTTTATTTGTATTGTTGTACTCCCAAAGTAGGGGGGGGTCTCTCCTCAATCACCACCAGTGTGCAGAATCCAACTGGATGATACGATGACAGCCACAGTACAACGGCGCCAGTTTGCTCACCACACACCAGCTACAGGTGGAGAGGAGAGAGAGAGATAGAGCCAGTCAAGTGGATGGGGATTATTAGAAGGCCATGATTAAAAAGGGCTATTGGAGGGAATTTGGCCAGGACACCGGGGTTACACCCCTACTCTTTACAAGAAGTGCCATGGGATTTTTAATGACCACAGAGAGTCAGGACCTCAGTTTAAAGGGGTCATATGACGTTCCTAAAAAGAACATTATTTTGTGTATTTGGTGTAATGCAATGTGTTTATGTGGTTTAAAGTTCAAAAAAACATTATTTTTCACATACTGTACATTATTGTTGCTCCTCTATGCCCCGCCTTTCTGAAACATGTACTCATTTAAGCTCAAAGTTCTGAAAAGCGAGGTGTGCACTGATGATGGAAATGTTATGCTCCTTACCATACTGTGATGCCATGTCCCGGCGTGACGACAAAAAAACAATAAAACACATTACAAACGAGGCATTTGTTGCATCCATTGGGGACATAATTACTGATTATAATGACTTATACTGTCTTTTTACGTGTTGCGTTGCATATCGCGCCGCATAAACATAAAACCATGTTGTGATCGGAGAAACGACAAACAACAAGCGCTACTCTACACAGTTGATAAATAATAATTTTTATATTATGTGTAGAATTCTTTTTTTTTTTAATATGAAAGTGTTTTTAGGGTGTGTGTGTGAGGAGCGAGAGTGTGTTATAGAAGTTTTGGAACTGCCCCACTTTATAGAAACAGCCTTTGTGTGTAGACGACATTGCAGGCTACTTTCCCAGGTTCAGGAAACAGTCCACTGTAAAATGCGCTGCACACATCTAAATATTTGGGTTGAACTTTTTTGGAACAGTGTTGTAAATACAACTTAACCTCTGATTTCTAATTGTGTCCTCTTTTGGAAGGCCAAACTAAGTAGTTTCACACCGAAAGACACAACGTCTCCATGACATGGTGGCAGCAGTAACAATACAACAGCGAGAATCAAGGTTACACCTTCTTTCTTTGCATGAATTTTGGGTGGTGTTATGCAAATATTCCCACACAGTGACGTAGACATGTGTTTTTTTTTTTTTTTTTTTTTTTTTTTTAAACAAGGTGTTTTTAGGAAGGCGTGGTCGAGTCTTAACTTTTATAAAGAATGTCTCTTTGGGTTTGATACTTTAGTCTTTGGAACTTTAGGAATCTTATCTATGCACAAACAACTTGTAACACTCCAAAGGGAAAGGGAAACTTGAAATCGCATTTAACATTTCATCCGTAAGACGGTGCTTGTTGACAGTAGAGTGTCTCCATCACTATAATGGGGCATTAGGACCCACACAGACCACAGGGTGAGCACCCCCTGCTGGTCTCACTAACACCTCTTCCAACAGCAATCTAGTTTTCCCAGGAGGTCTCCCATCCAGATACTGACCATGCTCAACCCTGCTTAGATTCAGTGGGTGAGCAGTCTTGAGCTGGAGGGTCATTGGGCTGTGTTCCTTTGTCATGATTTTTATTTATTTATTTATTTATTTATTTTATTAATAAACTTACATTTTGTTTGTATCTATTGTAATGGTCAGTATTATAATGTGGAAATCGCAAGTACTTTTTAGAGAAAACAATGGACATTTGGAAATTATTATATGTAATCAAAATGTTGTCATAAATACTTTTACTGAGCTTCAATCAAATTTGAAAGTCAGATTCAGACTGGTAATGGAGCATATCGGACACTTAAAGCTTTGTCCCTCAAAGTCTTCCCTGAAACAGCGTTATCTATGGTTTTTGTGAGCTTCAGTTATGTATGTTTTGGAATTGCAGAATTTGGTTTTTTGTGGATGTCAGATTTGAGTGTGTTGATAGGTGTATATATGAAGGATATGTGGTAAGCATGTAGGTGGGATGAGTGGTTGATGTCAGTCAGAAAATGAAGCAATGAGGTCTTTTGTGTTCTGCAGTGCCATAATAGCTTTGATTCTGGTGTCATCAGAAGACTTAGAAGCTGATCCCAGTATATATATATATATACATATATATATATATAACAAATTCATGATCAATGAAACTAGAAGCACCAAAACAATCTCAAGAACTTATTTTGTGAGTTTAAGGGTACATGCAGAAACACACCAGCTACACGTTGTCATGATAAAGTTGTTGTTGAACACATTATAACTCCCTCAGGAGACACCTTGAGAAGAACTTACCATCTGAAGCACATAGTTTGTGAGCAAAGATGATTATTAAAGAAATATCAAGCCATGGGTATGTTATGTTTATCAGATATATGTTTATCTGAGGGACTTTAAAATGTTGAAGTAAGCTTTGCACTTTGTAGGTTACTCAATTCCCCAAATCAACATCATGTAAGACTTTAATTTGGGCATTAAGCTAGCTTGAAACCTAACATTTACCTGTAGCTGGTGTGTGGTGAGCGCACTGGCGCCGTTGTCTTGTGGCTGCCGTCGCATCATCAAAGTGGATGCTGCACACTGGTGGAGAGATATATTCCAAAGAGATATTCTTCATAAAAGTTAAGGGTCAACCACAACCCCCTAAAACGGCTCGTTCTAACACACCGCCACATCTCTTAGTCACTATGTGGGATGATTTGCATAACATCGCTCCCAATTGTTCACGCAAAGAAAGAAGGCATAACTTTTATTCTCTCTGTTGCCACAGCTGCCATGTTTCGTTGAGGTGAAACTTTGTTTGGCCTTCCAAAAGAGGACATGACTAGAAACTTCAGGAAAATTTGGGTTAAGATTGGTATTTTCAAAACTGTTTCCAGAACAGTCTGTCTCAACCCAAATATTCTTGGTGTGTTGGTGCTGCGCATTTTATGGAGGATGAGGGACTGTTTCCGTGAACCAGTAGCCCTGCAATGCATCTCTAGTGGCACAACGGCTGTTTCTATAAAGTTGGGCAGTTCAAACTTTGCAAGGACAGTCTTGCACTTTCTGACTCACGCTTAGGTAGGTAGCCACGTCAGTACGTTTTTTATATTTAAATAATTTGCCAATGATGATTCAAATGGGAGTTATGAGCAGTAGAGTAGGCTTGTTGTTTCTCAAATCACAAATGCAGACATGGTTTTATGTTTACGCAGCGCGATACGCAACGCGTAAAAAGACAGTATAAGTCATTATAATCAGTAATTATGTCCCCACTGGATGCAACAAATGCCTCATCTGTAATGGGTTTTATTTGTTTTGTCTCATCTAGTGATGTCCGAATCGCAAATTAATCTGTGAATAGAAATCTTTCTATTTAACCAGATCTTCTTAGTGAACCGGTTGAACCAGTTCACCAAATCAAACTGAATCGTTTCAAAGGGTTTGCGTCTCCAGTATGCACTAATCCACAAATAACTTACGTTATTCGGTTTATATATGTGCCTTACACTCCTTCTGATGCGAAATAAACCAATATCCCGTGTTATTCAGTTACTCCTAACAGTACATTGACTGAACTACTAAAAGAGAACCAATACCTATGGTATTTGTGCACGAGGCAGAGCAGCTGGACTGAGTCTCGTGCTGCTAGCCTGAGGGACGACGGCATAGTGGGTTGTTTATGGGCATAAAATTTCTTTCTGTCACACCTGAGGCATACGGCAAATCACACACGCACTAAATAGCTGGCCAATCAGAGCACACCTCGCTTTTTTTCAGACTGATGAGCTTTTTGTAAAAATGGACTCTTTTCAGAAGGCGGGCATTTTATAGAGGTAGAAACTATAATATACATTATATGGAAAATATTGTGTTTTTTTTTTACCTTAAACTGCATAAACACATTGCATTACACCAAATACACAAAATAATGTTCTTTTTAGCAGCATCATGACCCCTTTAAGACTATCATCCACAGATTAATGGTTTTGGGTGCGGGAAGGGGCACTTTTACTGCTTTATAAAGTAAGTAGCACAGGACAACAGTTCATGTGCTGGTAGTAAAGTTATTGTGATCTGGTGTAGTTTTATATTAGTGTGTTTTTTAGATTAATATATATTGTGCTTTTTTGGGAAATTTTGTATATTCATCCAGTGTGCTGCCATGTCAAAAGAGTAAATCCTATCAGAAACGCTTGTGACATAATAAAACACGCATATCAACCCGTCCACTTTATTTAAGTTCAATATAACACAATATGACAATGAGTCGGATTGCCGTCCATACAGAATGAATTTGAATTAATTCCGATGGAAGCAAAAAGTGTCCATGTAAACGTACCTACTGATCTGATCCACATATTGGTTCATTTAGGAGGAACAGGGCAAGAATGATCTGAATTTGAGTCTGTTAATTTGCTGCTCAGTTGATTTAACATTCCCTTTCTTTTAATCAGAATCACAAGCGTTTATTTGCCACTTGAACTATAAATTTTATTTGACATTCTTTACTTGCATAATAAAATAAATAAAAATGTGATTTGTGTGTTGCTCTAAATGTATTTGCAGTCAACAAAAGAAAGTAACTGTAAATCCTGCACTCTAAGAAAAAAGGTACAAAAGCTGTCACTGGGGAGGTACCTTTTCAAAAGGCACACCTTTGTACCTAAAGAGTCCTTATTGGTACCTTAAAGATACATATTAGTACCTAAAGTGTATGTATTAGTACCTTAAAGGTACAAAAGTGTACCTTTTGATAAGGTACCGCCCCAGTGACAACTTTTGTACCATTTTTTCTGAGTGCGGATGTTCAGCATGATCTCATTAGTATTTATAGGGATTGCTAAATGTGTAAAATGTTCTTTCATACAAGATGTTCGTAACATAGCATTTATTTTATTATAAAAACAGCAATATTAAGAAATTTTAAATTACAGTTTTCTATTTTAATATATTTTAAAATGTAAATACATCTATCATCTATTACTATAGTCTTCAGTGTAACAATGTCCTTCAGAAATCATTGTAATATGCTACTTTGCGGATCAAGAAACATTACTATTATCAGTGTTGAAAACAGTGGTGCAGCTTAATAACTGTGGAAACCTTGATTTTTTTTTTTCTTTCTTTGAGACAATGTAAATGTCTTAACAGTCACTTTGATCAATTTAATACATTCTTAATACAGTAGATCTATAATATATGTGTGTGTTGTGTGTGTGTGTGTGTGTGTGTGTGTGTGTGTGTGTGTGTGTGTGTGTGTAAAGAGTTTGGTTCCAAAATGCTATAGAGTAAAAACATGTTTTTGTTTTTTTGTTTTTTACCAAGAAACTGGCAAGATGAAAACCAATATTTTCTGTTTCAAACTTTCACATAGCATCTTTAGGTTATAATAACATTAAAAATTCAAATCCAGATTTTGATTTTGATTTGATTTTTTCTTCCCAAAATGCAATAAATCCATTAAATCAATATAAAAGTTATTTTTTTATATATATTAAAACTGTTGAAAATACACTGTTGAAACAAAGTAAGGCTTCATCATGGACAAGGGACATGAACAACAATTAGCATTAGTCCACAGAAATTCCAAAATGAAATTTCCCCTTCATTCATACCCACAAAGTGCATTCATCTTGTGCCATGGTTACATCATTTAGTTTTCTAGTGCTATAGAGCTGTATTAAATGTACAAAGTAGATGAGGAAAACTAGGATGCCAGGTATATTCAAAGCACCGCCATTACTGTCTAGAATGCATGGAATGGTGCGCTGTGATTGGTTGAAATGATATATCGCATTCTGTGGAGAAGGGAGACTGGCGTTTTTTGTATTTGGAGGAAGAAGGAATGATAAAGATTATCATAGTAGGATGTCGGATTTTTGCGTTAAATTAAAAAAAAAAAACATAATAATGGATATCAGCGGATATCGCATTTTGCGTTAAATAAAAAAATAAAAAAGTCCTTCTGTACTGACCAGGGCAACATGTCGATTTTGGCAGAAATTACCATATTTGGAAATGGCGTCTATGCGTTTGAAACCATGAGCTCTTCAGTATATAAAAAACAACTTTTATATATATCAACGATTTCAGTTGAATACCCATATGAATTTATTTTAGATAATAGTTGACTTACCCAAAAGAAAATTACCCCATTTACCTCCCCCTCAACCATAGGTTGTTTAACTTTCCGCCTTTCAAAACGAATACAATCTGAGTTTTATATCTATATATCTATATATATATATATATATATATAGATATATATATATATATATAGATATATATATATATATCCTGGCTATTCCAAGCTGTATAATGGCAGTGAATGAGGGTCCAGATTTTGAAGCCCAAATACAGTAAGTGCGTCCATCCATCATAAAAAACTGCTCCATACTGCTCCAAGGGAAGCTGTATAATGGCAGTGAATGAGGGTCCAGATTTAAGAAAAATATCCATATTTCAAACTCTATAAACCTTAATCTCTAGCTTCCTCTGACTGCACATTCACAAGAAAATAGCATTCCAGCATATGACGTAGGCGTAATGTAAGCTCTGGTGAGAGTTGTGTAAGATATGGTGGATTGGTGGGTGAGTAAAGTATTGGCTTGAGGGTGAGTAAATCATAGGGTAATTTTCATTTTTGGATGAACCATTCCTTTAATGAATATTTTCGGCGTAATGTGCTAACTTGTTGAAAATTATTAATTGGTGGCTCTCACTTTCATGTAACTTTCAAAACCAGTATGGCTGCTTTCAAGTGTTAAATACACAAAGTACAAAATTTAAACAAAAAATAACATAAATAAATGTATGTGTATTCTTATATATATATATATTATATATATTATACTAACTATCTCTATATTCCATATTTTTTTATATATATATATAGAGAGACTAGTATATAACTAATCTGTGTGTTTATCACTATATCTGTAATCCATCTTCACTATGTATAAATACTAGTCTATATATGTTCAAGTGAGAAAAAAAAAATAACAAAAAAAAAAACTCAGTCTTCACTCGTCATGGTGAATTCCATGGTAATCTGATTTACCATTGTTTTGTTTGGCAAGAAGTACGGTATTCACGTGTCAATCGTCTAATAAGGTTCATTCTCAAATGCATGCCAATTACATTTTATTCTGAAACACAACAATGTGTTTATCCTTCTGTTGTCAAAGATACAAAAATGCCACCACTTATCCAAACAGATTCATCAGTTATGGCATTTTGATGCGTAGTGTGAGGAAACTGTTATTTGGTTGAATATATCAGTCAACTGTGATCAGCAGTGTGGAAAAGAGGCTTATAAATGAGGTGGCTCAAGGAGCCATTGATCCCACACACCACAGAGTATTTCACTTAATTACAGAAGCACCGCTGGACAGTTCACACGTGGGCAGCGGAGGAAAACAGCTCTCATCTTGTCCACATCTTCATCAGCCATCACAGGTAAGAGTGTGCTGTGTAGGTACCAACTACTCTGTTGACTATGATATAGAGCTGGCCCTGTATAGTTGTTCCTAACATGGATCTCTTTTACATACTGTGAGCGAATTCAAATTCGGTAATATTTTTGCAACCAGAAATAATACTGTATGTAGGAGACCAAAAACAAAGAAAGTGGGAAAGGAATGTTTTTGTACATGTTCTTGCTTTGTTTTTGCTGTGTAAATTGGTGTTCCGTCGAATTGAAAACACAAGCTCGGACTGTGCCTAAAATTTCAGAGAAGAAAGTAAATACAACAGGGTTGAAATTACAAAAGTAAATGAAAACAAAAGTTTAATCTTGTACTGAATATTCCTTAAAAATCCTAATCTCAAACTACATTTAAATTTTTTTATTTTTTATTTTTTTTTTCATTTCTTGGTTGTAATGCGAAAGGGAAAAGCTTGATGTTTACAAAATTATATAGGACTTACTGAAAGTTTATTTTGATTTTTTTTAATTTTTATGGGAATTTGAATAGGTAATAATTTTTAAAATTATAAATGTTTTTTGTGTGTGGTGTAAATTATAAATATAGTAGAAAATCAAAAAATATTCAAACACAAATAATTATTACAGCTCATGAGAGCTTGATATTAGCGCTGCTGGAGTTGGATTATAACTTTTCTGAGGCTAAAAACAGATCCACAACCGTAATGCGAGCCATAAAGGGACACAAACAAAGTCTAGTTCACAATGTATATGTAGTTTCAATATCAGGCAAATAGGATTTTCTCCAGTTGCTAAGACTCTTAATGAGCAATACATTGTGTTTTGGGCTGTGTGGCAAATGTGGCTTTAAATGGAAGATGCAGACAGAGTCCTCTTGAAAAGAGTAATTTCTCTTCCTTATTGCTTTGGGTTTTCATTATGAAAATGCTACTGTCAACCCCATTAGCTATTGTGGCACAATCATGAGGGCCGTGTTTGCAGTGACAAAAAGGGCTTTTTAACAACGACACATTAGTTCATTTCACGTGTTTTAATGCTTTTGTCTTTATATCAGCTTTATCAGACTAATAAATGTTGTCTACAAAAGGAAAACAAATATGGCAATGTCTGTTGACTTAATGGATGGGTATTATACAAATTAGTTGAAGAGATGAATATGTTTTCACTTTGTAACACATGCTACACATATAATTAATTGAATTTGATCAGAAAGGAAGTGACATCATTTGGACCTTTTTTTATAGCAATGGTGGGAAGCAAATACTCATACAATTTTCTAAATGTTTAATTGCAGTGTTGACTATATACGTGTTACAGAAATTAATGAAAGACGATCAAACATTTTTTTTGATAAAACTATAATTTATTATTTATTTATTAATAGAATTTTTTTGGTAAAACTATAATTTATTATTTATTTATTAATAGAATGTTTTATATTTGTTATTTATTAATTTTTCAATCTGCATTTAGTCAAATTTATTTGGCAATATTTATTGATCTACTTATTGATAGTTTCATTTTTTAATTTTTTATATTGTTTCTTATACAATAACCCTTTTACCCGTTGTTATTATGTATTATTATTATTATTATTATTTATATATTATTTATTATTATTATTATTATTTATATATTATTTATATTTAATATTGTTTTTTTGTTTTTTTATTTTTTAGTTGTTTGTAAATTTTTTTATTTATAGATTTATTGCTATAAAATTGTAAAATTACATCAGAGTTTGCAATCCAGTAACTGCCCATTATTATTATTATTTTATTTATTTTAAATAGCATATTTTTTGTCTATTTTTATGTTGTTTAAATGTAAATATAGTATTTTAATAATACTATTCCTAGTAGTAATAATATTACTGAATGTTCTCATATTTTAAAATATATTTTTTTTATTATTTTTTTTGTTGTTTAAATTATTACTGAATGTTCTCACAGGCTTGTTAATTAATCTTATGTTTATCAGGTTAACATTCTTGAATCTTTTGGACAGTGTATCAAGCATTATATTTCTCTGTGCCTATTTGTGTGCAGTACATTATATGTGTTCAGTCTGGCGGTAAGAGATGTGTATATCTTACACTGATAGAGTAATGGCATTCTCTGGAGACCTTTGTGTCAAGCTTGCGGAATGAAGGTTCGAATTCCTCAGTCCTCAGCCAAAACAAACAAGGCAAAGTCACAAATGAAATGAGATCTGACAAACTTTCTGCATAACAACCTAATGTGTCAGTTGTCGTAGCCTTGCTTGATGTCCACCATGTTCTAGAATGTACAAGCTCAGCACTATAAACTGCTGCTCCATGTGTCAAATGGCAGTCTTTATGATGTGGTTTTTGAGGTTGTGGTTTATTGAATCCAAGACAAATGAGTTTTTGGACTACAAAGCTCAGAGGTCCTGCTCTAGTATATCTGGATGTTTGCCACTGGGAAATTAGAATAATGTTAAAATGCATAAAAAGGGTCAAATAAATAAATATTTGCAATTGAACCTGAAAATGCACTTAGCTTTTGACACAATCTCTATTAGGCTGGAAAAGGTTTCTGGCGATTGTTGGTTTCAAAACAGCTCACAGAACCATGTAACAATGTAAATTGATTGATTTCTGTTAAACGTTATTTGCAGCAATTTGTCTAAAGAAAATAAATCAATTGCATCTGAATAAACCATTAAAGCATGGTACATTTTTTCCCTTATTCTGTGAAAACCAAGGAAACTTGAGGTCCACACAAACTGTAAAGTCAAGTATACAATCAGTCAAAAGTTTGGACATGCCTGCTCATTTTTTATCGCTATTTTTTTATTGCACATTTTAGGTTGTAAAGTACGGAAGAGGATTAGGGCCAAGCAATAATAAAAAAATAAAACCATCTCGAGGTTAAAGTCATTATATTGCAAGATTAAACTCATTAAATTTCGATTTGAAAAAAAGTCGAAATACAATCTTGAGAATAAACTCATTAAATATCCAGAATAAAGTCGTTGTGTTTCGAGATAAACTCGTTAAATTTCGAGAAAAAAAGTCGAAATACAATCTTGAGAATAAAAACTCATTAAATATCAAGATTAAAGTGCGTTGTGTTTTCGTGAAAAAAACTTGTTAAATTTCGAGAAAAAAAAGTCGAAATACAATCTTGAGAATAAACTCTTACATTACACGCCTTATAGCAATGCTGTACGGTTTAAATTCATCATAGCTGTCCAAGTGCCATAGTGCATTTGGGTGGAAGCCAGCGATAACCTTTGTGCATTTGTCCTCGTGGTTGTCATTTCATGTTGGACAAAGCGAGTAGCCTACATCGCGCAAATTGGACGGATCTTTTTTCTTCTAAAAGACCTAGCGCGGTCTATGCAAATTCTTTCTTTTAAAGTTTGGGTGCTAATTATTATATGTGTTCATAATTAGCTAAAGTTGATAGTATTTCTTTGTTACTGAAAGAGAAGTCTAAAATATAGCTTGACTAAGTGATCCAACTCTGCCATGTCCTCTATAGGCTATGCAATGAACACTGATCAAAGCGTTATTTCTCTACAGTTTCATTTCGACTTTTTTTTCTCGAAACACAATGACTTTATTCTCAAAATTAAATTAGTTTATTCTCACAATTATTTCGAGACTACTATTTTTTCGCGAAATTTAACGAGTTTTTTTTTCTCGAAAACAGAACGACTGTTTATTCTCGAAATTTAATGAGTTTTATTCTCAAGATTGTATTTTGACTTTTTTTTCTCGAAATTTAACGAGTTTTTTCTCGAAACACAACGACTTTATTCTCCAAATTTAATGAGTTTATACTCAAGATTGTATTTCGACTTTTTTCTCGAAATTTAACGAGTTTAATCTCGCAATATAATGACTTTAATCTCGAGATGGTTTTATTTTTTTATTATTGCTTGGCCCTAATCCTCTTCCGTAGTAAAGTCACCAAAACTATAATGTAATATAAAATATATATGGAAGCATCTGAATTATGTAAGGACCAAAAGGTTAAGTACATTCTCAAGTAAGTTCTTCATTACATGGATCCTAACCCAATTCTTAAATCAATGGTGTTTTATATGTTTAACTGTTCAAGTCACTAAGTCAAAACTGATCAACATAGTGTTGAAATAGAATTGTGAAATGGGGCGTGAAATCAAAAGACAATAGTATAAAATTTATATGCAATCATAGTTAATAATCTGTGTGGTTTTGTTTAACAAAATAGGAAACTAAGTAGGTCAAATGAAAGTTATACTATAAGTGTAAATGTGTTGTTACAGTATGTGTTTGCTAAGATGTTCTGAATGTTGTTGTTATTTGGTTGCTAGGTAGTCATTTACTGGTCCAAGTCAAAAGAGTTCCAATGGCATTCTTGATATGGCTTTCCTGCTAACAGAGAACATTCTCAGAATTTGGCAATGTTCTGGCAAGGTTCTTTCCAATATTCTTCCAGTAATGTTAACGTCTGGTCTTTAATAATATTCTCAAAACTTTGTTCATGGAACATTATTATTATTATTATTATTATTATCATTATTATTATTATTTACATTTTAGTATTTTTGACATTTTTTAAATGTCAATACTTGTTTCAGAATGTTCAGAGAACATTCTAAACTGCCGTGCCCATAATGTTTGCAAAATGTTCCTTTAACATTAAAAAAAAAAAAAAAAAAAAAAAAAACATTTTAGAGAAATTAAAACATGGACATTGTAAGTGTCCAGAAATAATGTTTTCATAACTTATTGGGGATTTTATCAAAAAATTATAATAAGAAAATTTTTTTGTTAGATTTTTTGTAGATTGTTTGGGTGTTATGTTTATGTGTTTGTTTTTTTGGTTTTTTTTTTATGTTTTAAGTTTAAGTGTATTGTTTTTTTGTTTTTTTTTTTTTTTTTTTTCCATTAAAAAACAAAACAGAACCGGGGGGAACAGAAATGTGATGCTTAACAGGAGGATGATAAAGATCGAGGGGGCCTAAAAATTATACAGGCACGGTTTCAGCGAGCTATGTGTGTGAGACACAAGGTGCGCTTTTATATATGTATTTATTTTATTATTAATGTTACAGAAACAGAACTACCTCAGATAATATCTTTCTGAATGTGCTAATTTGGAAGTAGCCCATAGACAAGTAAGAATGGGCACAACGATAAAAGCAATAAGCCCCATAGAGGTCTGACATCTATGTTCTATCAATGGAAAGACCATTCTTTTTGAAACCATGGCATTTTGTGAAGAAAAGCAAGCTCTCCTGAAACTAATCAAGATTACATAGAGGTCATGCACCTCCCACGGGCATTCAGTCACTAATACAGATAACCCTCAGTCTTACCCATGTCTATCAAACTTGTGCTTTAATCACCAACAAAAATGAAAACCTCCGGGCAGAAAAAAAGGGTAAGTGTAAATATACAAAAAGGTGGTAAAAAAAGTGTTTTTTTATAAGACAGTGTGTTGTGTTGTAGTAGCTGATTTTATTATTTGGGTCAGAGCCTTTTTTTTTTTTTACTTTATTATCTAAATTGATAACATTTATTTATTTCCAAACAGTCACAAGGTCACTAAATAATAATAATAATAATAATAATAATAATAATAATAATAATAATAATAATGTACACATTTACAAATGCTGAAGGATTCTTAATAGCCATTGATTCTCCAGCACACCAAAGCTTATTAGTTCTAAAAGGAAAATTATAGTCGTCTTGTGATGATTTGAAACATGGTGGAAAAAAATTAGGCTTGTTGTATGGGTTGCATTCACTCTTGAAGCTAGTGGTGAAACATGAATTCATAGTTCACCACATTGGAAAAAGAAATCATGTCAATGAGCCCTGGTCATCAACGTAATATTGATATAGTAACCTTTTGGTATAGTGGATTGTTTGGGATGTGGATGGAAAAAGAGGTCTTATTTGTTCTTTGTTATATTTGTTATTAATTATTTGAGTTATGTAATGGTTTTAGTTTTTTTTGTGTATACTTTTTTTTGTGTAAACAATTGCGCTTTTGAATTTTTTAAAGTTAATGAAAATGGGTGTGGTTTGAGTTTTAGCTATAAATGAAATGGAACTTTGAAATTGTTTGTATTTGAATAAATTAGATTTGTGTTTTTTGTATGGTAAGCTTGACATGTCTACAAGTCATGTCGAAAACAAATATTATGTGACAAAGTAATCAGTATGAAACCAACGCCAGTTCAAGTCTTGCCAGTCTGCCTTCATTATCTCTAATTAGATCACGCCCATGAGCCAGGCGCGCTTTTGATATTACAATAGTCCACATGAGAGGTGCAGCATGTAAACGCCCACATCACAGCAAACAAAGCAGCGAGACTTTTCCTCAAATTCATCTCGGCTACTGTTCGTTTCTGAAAGAAGATGCGCTGAGAGGAATAAGACAGAATTTACCTCAGAAAAAGAAGCGCTGAGAGGAACAAGCTTTGGATTTTCCTCAGAAGAACACGGCGGCTTGATATCTAGTGGAGGATATCATTTACACGAGTAAGTCTTTTTTTTTATTAGTCTACTTGGGTTTTGTTACTGTGTTATTGTGATATAACTTGTTGGCTACATATTTTACTAGTTAGACTTTTTCCAAACCATGATTCCTGACTAAATGTATAATCAAGTGAAGCATTATGAAGATTCATTCACTGCATCTAATATCTCACGACACCAGGATGTTTTTTTTTTTTTTTTAATGTTCTATAAAATAGACAGCAAGGATATAAAAGAGTTAATAATGTTAGATTAAGAATGTTTATACTAAACTTTACAATAGGCTCTGTTTGTGAAGATCTTTATAACGTGCTCTTATTGTACTCGTTCATTCAGATTCTCATGTTACTCATGTTCATTCACAATCTCTATGAGTTCCGGGAGGGCTCGCACTGTGCAACGTGCTTTCGTCATCATGCGTAACCTTAACTTGTGCAAGGATTGGTGGGAACAGTGACATCCAATAATATTTAAAAACTATTTTGAATTTTAACAACAAGAAAAAAATTAAAAACTGCTTTAATATCTTTAATATAAAATATGAAAAAAAAAAAAAAAAAAACATAGAGAGACGGGGACAGCTAATGTTACGCCAACTCAAATTCAGTTGTCAGTTGAACTTGATTGACATCATGGCGAACTACCTCAGCACAGATGAAGTGAGTAATGTAAGCAGTGCAATGCAATATAATGTGATATAAGTGAGCAGTGTAATACAAATGAGCTGTGTAATATAAGTAATGTTGTAAATGAGCAGTGTAATATAATTGAGTTGTGTAAATAGTGATTTATGTGACTTCAATTACTTTTTTAAACTGATTTTAAAGAAAAAAAAAATTGGAAAACCACATCCTGGCTTCAGTCTTCATTTGCTGCCGCCTTGGCCCTCCGGATCCTCCTCGTCACCCTGGCTCATGGGCTCTCCATCTCTGCCTCACGCTCCTCCACCACCTGCTCCATAGACATTGGTCAACCCCCTGGAATCATCAGCTCTCCCCAAACCATAGCTCCTCCCTCCTTTTTCTCCACCGTGGGCCGCCTTCACAGCTGTGGCCTGGGTCCTACCTGGCTCCACCTGCTTCAAGTCCCTCCTGTCTCCTCCATGGCTTTAGGTTTTTGAACACTAGCTATTTGGCAGCAGAGGATTGAACCCCTGAATCTTAAGGCAATTAACCAGTAATTTTATAAGCAGCAGTTACATATAATTCCATGTGTTATCAATACAACACTGTAATTAGTTTGGAGAAGACTGAGCAACAATGAGCTGGATAGAGAGATATGCTGTACCTCTTTGGACATGCAGATAAATGATCATCCGCCAGCATAAGGAGGAGTTAGGGATGGACCTATTTACATGACATTGATGTACTAAAAACAAAAAAAAAAATATAGTGTGGTGTCGAAAAGTTTCACATATAGATAAACAAAAGCTGTGCTGTGCATGCCATGCCAGTAGTTGCTGATGTCAATTTTTAAAGAATCACTACACATCTGCACCCATGCCTATAGACTGAATATGTATGTGCATGACAACACTGTTTTCACTGGTTTTTAATTATTTTTGTATTTATTTAATTTTTTTTTTCCTGTAGTTTACACAGAGACAATAACAGAACAGTTTTCAATAACTTGGCCTTTGAAATCTGTTTTCAAACTTTTGCATTTTTTGGCTCCCAAAATGCCATTGTAAATGAACCCCCCCAAAAAAAAAGTTTTCAGTTGAAAATGGTGTTATGTAAATTATACCTCAAGCTCCATTCAGACGCTCAAGCTCCATTTAATGCATTTGGTGTCACAAACTTACAATGACTGTATTTGTTATTCTAGGTTAATTTTAATTTAGAAATATGTCATTCGTTATTAACTGTTGCTTCTTCATATAAAACAATTTAATTTTAATTCATAAAATTTAAAGTTAATTAAAATTATACAGTTAAAGTTATTATAACAATAACTTATAATAATATATGTGATATACTGTATACAGTTATTTTTACCTTTCTTCATCAAAAACATTATGAGAGAAAAAAGAAGGTATCATGATTTACACACACACACGCACACGCACACCCACACCCACACACACACACACACACACACACACACACACACACGCACACGCACACCCACACCCACACACACACACACACACACACACACACACACAATGAAGCAGCACAACTGTTTTCCATATTGATTATAAAAAATGTGGCTTGAGGACAAATATTAGACCAGCTTTTTAGAATGATTTCTGAAGGATCATGTAACACAGAAGACTGGAGTAATGATTCTGAAAATTCAGCTTTATCATCTTTGTAATAAATTAAGTTTTAAATTATATTTTAAAATATGTTTAAAATGATTTTAATTTTTTTTAATTTTTATAATTTTTATTGTATTTTTGGTCAAATAAATACAGCCTTGGTGAGCATAAGAAAAAAAAAAAAAAAACATTTAAAAGAAAATCCTTACTGACATCACACTCTTGAAGTGTTGATCATTGTTAGTTCATTATACCTAATGTTCATTAGCTAATGTTAACAAATATAAAGTTATTATAAAGTTTCATCCAAATAATAATAATAACATATTGCTGTATGGCATATTTTAAAATATGTTTAATGTAATGGCAGCTTGTATGTGATGTTCAAATATCCTAAAGTGGAGAAAAAAAAAGAAAAAAAAACTTATGTGTGGGTGTGAATAAATTAATGTCACCTGGATACCTTAATCCACACATGACTCTTCTGTCTGCAGCATTTCCCTCAGGAGATTTAATGCAGATTCTCTCATCTTCCTCAGAATTAAGTAAAAATACAACATGAAGCTCATGTAGGCCATAGCACGTTTATAATTGTGATGGAAAAGTTTATTTTCAAGGCTTTGATAGGATGCCTAACTACATGTAAGCATACTATGACAGACTAAACACAGACAGAGGCATTTCAAGAACATATTCCAATTTAGCAAATATTGTTCCTTTTACTCAAATGATGCTATATAATGTTGCATTTTTCAAGTTGGTCCAATGTGCAAAGTGTTTGCATTGTAAATAATTTCTTTCACATGATAGGAATACTTCATCCAAAATGTAAAATTTCCTTGAAAATGTGCTCACCTTAAGGCCATCTAAGATGTACATGTAAACTGTTTTTTAATTGGAACAGATTTGGAGAAATTTAGCACTACTGTACATCACTTGCTCACCAATGAATCATCTGCAGTGAATGGGTGCCGTCAGAATCAGAGTCCAAACAGCTGATGATAAAAAAAAAAAAACATCACAATAATTCACATGTAAGTAATTCACTAGCTGCATGTTTGTAATAAACAAATCCATTGTTATTTTTTTAAGTGCTGCTTATGAGTTCTTTACCAACAATATTGCTTTTTCCAGTAAAAACAGTTTTTTTTTTCTAAATCAAGAGATAAACATGCACATACCAAGCACTGTTTACAAATGAAAACAGTCCAAAACAGTTCCACACAACTGTGTCAGTGGGTTTTGTTGTGAGAGGACAACAGGGGATGGACTTTTCATCGGAGGAAGCATTATTATGGATTATTAGTATTATTATGGTTTAGAGTTAAGACACCTAAATGAAGGATTTGTTTATTACAAAAATGCAGCTCTTCGATTTCAACTGATGGACTGGAGTTGTGTGGATTACTTGTGGATTATTTGGACTCTGATTCTGATGGCACCCATTCATTGCAGAGCATTCATTGGTGAGCAAGATATTTAATGATTTAAATT
The DNA here is from genome assembly GCF_018340385.1 of Cyprinus carpio. Taxonomy (NCBI): domain Eukaryota; kingdom Metazoa; phylum Chordata; class Actinopteri; order Cypriniformes; family Cyprinidae; genus Cyprinus; species Cyprinus carpio. The sequence goes on from NC_056572.1 coordinate 9,260,344, forward strand.
TTTCCAAATCTGTTCTGATGAAGAAACAAATTCATCTACATCTTGGATGGGCTGAGGAGAAGTACATTTTCAGCAAATGTTAATGCTTTGGCTGAACTATTCCTTCGACAATTATTTTGCACACAAACACACACACAGACACACGCATGCTTAAGATGAAAATTGATGAAATTGTGCTTCAAACTTTTTTTAACATGTAGTTAAGATCTTTTAAGGTCTTTTTGCCCTCTATTTACACCATCAAAACATATCTCTGACTGAGATCACCAGAGACTGTACGACAGAGGACAGATGACTAATCAGTCAGCTTTAATTTCTTTTGAGAAGATAATGGGCAGAGAGACCCGCTGCCCTCATCAATCACACTGCCATCCAGTTCCTGTCTCAATGTCTGTGTTAATTAGTCGTCTGTGAGGACAGTTTGGTGGATGAAAGCACTGCTGGGTTACTATGTTGATCACTGATCAGGTCAAATCAGTGCATTTATATGAGGAGCTAATGCAGGTACACATGATAGTTGTCACATTGTTACGTAAACGTAAACGTACCCTGCGTCTGGAATGCAGATGAAAGCCGCAAGATGATGGGACTATATTGCTCTCATTATAACCAATGATACATTGGTTCATACATCTTATTTTTACCTTAAAAGCATAATTGGTGAGCACTGATTATTATGAAGAGATTTGACATCACTTTTTTTTTTCAACTTCAGATTTCTCCTCAAAAACTTGTACCATGCGTGGATAGAGAATTAATTACTGGTGCTAGATAAGAACAGATGTGCTTTTGTCGCTTCTGGGCCAAATCAGACGTTGTTATTTTTTCTGCTTTGAAAAAAAAAAACAGCTGGTTCCTGAATGAAGCCATTGTAACGCTGCTAATGTTACTAAAAAGCATGTTTCTTCAAAGACTAGCCCATCTGTGCAACTTAAGTTACAATTATAGATGGTTCGGCTGGATGATTTAAAAGAGAAATGTTGGAATATCAATCATATATTATCGAGGTTCTGGCCAGTGTTCCCTCTAAGCTGTGCATGTGCATGGCCGCACACTTCTTATACCATGACCACACAGAAGAAATACTATACCACACACAGGACTGACGCAAAAATGAGTTGGGAAAGCCAACTGATTGAATTCTAGGAAATTGCAAGGCTTTGGCAAAGCGGTGAATGCGGTTTACAGGTTTCATAGAAAGAGAATTCTGTGCGCCAAATCAGTCACTATAGAGATTGAATAATTTATTGGTTGCGGACGAAATAACTCAACACAAGAGCCAATGCAATGACATGTGAAATAAAATGTCCTCATGTTTTGAAGAAGATTAAGTGGTGGAAATGATGGGCACAAAACGGTAACAAAACTCAGAGACATTTACAGTTACACACAGGTATAGTAGTGTGCAAACTCTACTACATGGGGACGTTTAGATAACTGTTAAAGAATTCACGTTTACATTGTTTGAAACTATTTACTGAAAATTGTTTTTTTTACATCATATCATATATTATATTTAATAATTTAACTGTTCTGCATGAGATTTTAAAAAAAAATATTAATATTTCTTGGTTAGTAACACTGCACTGTAAATAATATTTTCTCAGGTAACCTAAAATGTCCATCATTTAGTTACATTAAGAGTCAAATCAAATATAAATAGCATATTAAAGTTAAAAGTAACACACTTTTTTTGTGTGTGCTCTGTACAGGTCTGGTATAAAGAATGTTTTAGCTCAAGTGGCCGAAATGTCTGCCCAATGAACAAAAGTTTTATAAATAAATAAATAAAATTCCAGGGGAACACTGGCTCTTGCCCTATTTGCTGTTCTTGTTATAGAGGCAAGTTCTACATTATTTAAAGTGGACAGCACACACAGTTTCTGCCAGTCTCATGTTAATCTTGAGCACCTATAGAGTAGTACTGCATCCATCTTATCTCCAAAGAGTTTTTAGTTTTATCAGATTTATAAAAGACAGATAAAGCTGTACCGCTTCTCTCCGAAAAACAGTCAAGCTCCTGGAGGAGTGATGTGGATGGAGCTAAAGAGTCATGAACATGCAAAGCTTGTGCGAAGCAATCATCTGAAAGACATCGACAGAAATAATACGGGAACAAAAACTTAACTAACTTACATGAACTATGGGCGAAAATCAGATGCATTCTGTGACGAGTGGGGCGGGGCCAAGAGCCATGGGAACAGAGCGAGGCCAGTGGAGTAAATGATAATGAGCGACACCTGCGCCACTCACTGGTCTCGAGTCCCACGGAGGAGCTCCAGAAGGATAAAAGGAGGAGTGACGACAATGCAAGATGAGAGAGGACCAGGCCTGGATTTTATATTGTGTTAGTTCAGTTTGTGCGCGGCAGTTGTCCATGAGGGGCTGTTACACTATTTTCAGTTTTGTGTTTATTTTATTTATTAAAGTTTTATGTTAAAATGTTCTCCTGCTCCTGTGTGCCAGGACTGGGGAGGAGCAGGGAACGGGGGACTCGATGTCGTCTGCCCTCAACCGGAAAAGCCATCGCCATCTGCCACTTTATTAAATAAATATGTGCCACATGGTAGGATGCTTTGATTTTTTTTTTTTTTTTTTTTTTTTCTTTTTGAGTTTTGGTCACACTTCCACATCAGTCTGCTGCAATATCAAATTGGTTTTCTGCATATTGACTATTGCGCCAGAATAGAGCTCCGGAGGTTGGCGTCACGCACTCTAAACTCCACCATTTTGGCGGGCAACTAGGAGAGCGTTAGAGTGGCTGTAGCATTGGTATCATTGTACAACAATAATTTAAAACCAGACTATTTAGACCTTATAAACCTTACTTTTTCAACATGGTGGACAGCTGCTGTATGCCAGGATGCCAAAACAGGCAGGGGAAGCTAGGGTTGCCGACCATCCCGTATTAGCTGGGACGTACCGTATATTGGGCTTAATTTATGTGTCCCGTACGTGACCTCCCTTGGCCCCTTTATTGCCCCCTTGCACAGTATTCGTTAAGTAAATCAGAAAATCCTGAACATAACTATTTGAGGAAGGCTGCAGAATCAAATACAAACTACGTGATTATTTTTCATGAGTCCAACATACCGCCGTGCAAGAAAACATGCAATCTACCCAAGACGTGATCAATAAGGGAAGCAAAAAAAAAAAAAAAAAAAAAAAAATCTATTTATTGCAAAATAGAGAAAAAACATTTTACATTTAAGTAAGCTTCTTAACCTTGTAGTCTCTTATTCGTAAAACACACAAAATGATCAATAAAAAAAAGTGTCAAGCAACAAAAGCAGCCCATATTCAATCTATGAGTTATCTTTAATTCCAAAATACGCATTTTCATATATATATATATATATATATATATATATATATATATAAGTTACAACCTCTAGGGGTTAGCCGTAACAGAAAAAGAGAACAGAGTTCACACCAGATAGATGCCGAATAAACAATTTTATTTTCTTTCAACGGGAATTTCTTCAGGGGCAGACAAGGCCAAAAAAATAAACAAAAACTTTTCTTTGAAACTAAATAACATCAAATGGAAATAAAGAAAACAAAAAATACCAGACCAACTTACCCACCTCCCTCAACCATAAACAAAGTGAAAAAAGAAAAAAAAGATACATATAAATAAAATGGCATCTAACCCCCTACGCCCCTTAGTTTGGCAAACTAGTATTTCAAATAATATTTACAAAGTTATTTACAAAGCTTCAGGACGTACACAAAGCAGAATCAGAATCCAAATCGTAGTCAAAACAGGCAATGTTCAGATAAACAGGAGATTCAGAATTTGATTTCACAATGAGATACACTCAACAGATTCAATACACAGAATATCTCTCTCTGGTTTGACACTCACAACCAAATGACGAAAAAGATACAAACAATAGCAGAAACTAGTCACTCATACCACTAGCGAAACACGACAGTACTGTATCAACGAGGCTCAAAGGCACTAGACGAGTGTTTGGGGCAGTCCTTATATCTGGGTCAGGTGCATAGTTGGACCTATCACCATCTCCAGCTGGTTAACAGAGGCCACACCCATCTGGAACACAAACATGTCTACACACATGAGCAGAGAGAAAAAAAAAAAACATACAAAAAACAGTTCACAGATGCATAGCATATCTTAAGGTCATAACAATATACAGGTGCATCTCAATAAAATAGAATGTCATGGAAAAGTTCATTTATTCCAGTAATTCTACTCAGATTGTGAAACTCATGTATTAAATAAATTCAGTGCACACAGACTGAAATAGTTTAAGTCTTTGGTTATTTTAATTGTGATGATTTTGGCTCACATTTAACAAAAACCCACCAATTCACTATCTCAACAAATTAGAATACTTCATAAGACCAATAAAAATAATAATAATAATAATAATAATAATAAATAATAATAATAATAAAAAAAACCTTTTTAGTGAATTGTTGGCCTTCTGGAAAGTATGTTAATTTACTGTACATGGAGCATGGAGGTGATCAGTTTGTTTCTGGTTTCTTTGACAGTGGCCTTCAGCTCATCTGCATTTTTTGGTCTCTTTGTTTCTCATTTTCATCTTGACAATACCCAAAGATTCTCTCTGGGGGTTCAGGTCTGGTGAGTTTGCTGGCCAGTCAAGCACACCAACACCATGGTCATTTAAACCAACTTTGGTGCTTTTGGCAGTGTGGGCAGGTGCCAAATCCTGCTGGAAAATGAAATCTGCATCTTCAAAAAGCTGGTCAGCAGAAGGAAGCATGAAAGTGCTCCAAAATTTCTTGGTAAAGGATGCAGTGACTTTGGTGTTTTCAAAAAACACAATGGACCAACACCAGCAGATGACATTGCACCCCAAATCATCACAAACTGTGGAAACTTAACACTGGACTTCAAGCAACTTGGGCTACGAGCTGTTTTTTTTAATCAAAGTACGCAGTGAACTCTGTTGCCTTGAAACTCATGCTGGCGCCATTCATTTCATATTCGCTCCCAGCTGTCCCTGCCTGCCAGCATGGTGGTGTAAACAGAATGGGCCACGTGACGTCCGGAGCTCTATAGCTCCACACTTGTAGTCTTTTGATAACAGCATGGAATAACAATTACATAACAAAAAAAAAAAAACGCTTTAAAAAATACAAACCAGTAATTTTAACACATTCTGATGTGTGAGTAACACATCAGCTACAGCTACATCACTGAATAAAAAAGCAGATTAATAAATTAATGTTTTTTTTATATTATTCAAGATTCATAATTTTATGATATTATGATAATATATGGTAATTTATTAATGGTAATTTTAATTATTAATTTATATTTTGATAAATTCTTAATATTTTTATTTTGTTATTATCTTATTTCATTCATTCATTCATTCATTTGGTATGTTTGCTTAAGCAGGCTTTTCCTTGTGCTGATTATTCACAGCATGAATACATTTTTTTGTTCAGGAGCAAAGGTGTTGTACATAAGTGTCCATTTACCAGCTGCTTTTATCCAAAGTGACTTTCAGTACACAATTTATAAGGACAATCCCCCTGGAGCAAGCTGGAGTTAAGTGCCTCACTCAAAGGCTCAATGCTGAGGCCTCTTGGTTTGCTCCTAATGGGGTTTGAACTAGCTCTGAGCGTCACACTCTCAGAGGATTTTGGAAAATATTTGTAGAAAATTAAATCTATGTGGACCCAAGAAAAAAATTCTAATGTGATGCTTTTTCATTCAAAGTGACTTAAAGGAGCCTCATTGCAACAATTGTACTTCGATAGCAGGGGTTCAGTCCTAGAGAGTTGCTGTCCTGCAGAGTTTAGCTCCAACCCGAAAAAAAAAAAAAAACACCTGCCTATAGCCTTAGTATCCTGAAGACATTTATTAGCTTGTTCAGGTGTGTTTGATTAGGGTTGGAACTAAACTCTGCAGGACAGCGGCTCTCTAGGACCAAACATGCCCACCCCTGTTCTATAGCATCCCTTGTTTGAGTGTTTCACTCAAGTACACAGTAAAGGGGCTTGAAATTGGGGCTACCAACTCAGAAGATAAACCACTACACCTTTTTTTATTGTAAGACTCTCTCAAAAAGTAAAAGTACTTGGAAGATCTAATCTGTTTTGAGTCTAGTAGAATGTCTCAGACATTATGTATATGTATATATATATAATATATATAATATATATATATATATATATATATAAGCCTCTAGCATGTAATCACAACCTACACAACTCCTAAACTGAATGTTTGCATAACTAAGGAAGCATAAAACCTTGTTTTATGAGTGCTCTTGAATCCTTTAATTTAGTTGAGTTATGATTGAGTTTTATGTCAGCAGTTTGAATGAGCACCTGGAGTTTACACAACAGCTGCGGAGTGCCAATCACTGCTTGTAATGTCAAAAGGTCCATTTTGCTGTTGATGTCTAATTTCATGAATTATTAATTTGTCATTATTTGCCCATGTATATTCTAATGAATCCACTCAGTCAGTGAATAATATAATATTTTATTTGTGTTACCTTAAAGATGAGAACGATGATGAGAGTTTGACATTCTCAAGTCACAGCTTAAGAGTTTGTGAGTTTTGTACCAATTTCTGACCACCAGATGTTTATTTGTAAAGTCTTTTTACTGTTCTGTTGCCATTACAGCATTAAAACAAGTTTTGTACCAATTTCTGACCACCAGATGTTCATCTGCACAAGCTTTTAGATGTTCTGATGCCACTGATCCATTAAAATAAGAGGAAGGCATCGTCATAATACCTAATTTAACCACATCTATATGGGTTTAAAATAACGCCTGCATTCCTCTGAAAATAGACAGTCATAATTTAAATGAGGCCATTATCGATTCCATCTCTAGGTCACTTCATCCAAATATATTTTCAAAACAACTTCTGATAAGAGATGAATTATTTGATTATTTCAAAATATTCCCAAGGATCTTTGTTTCTTTCTCTCTTTTAATCACTTGTCTTGGTCTTGCTCTTTTAATTTTGCAGAAATGTTTCAGTGCAGCTATAAATAACTAAAAGCATAGAGCAATATTATAATCGTCTATGATCTGCAATGATACAACTCAACCAGCACTGTGTGATGAGTCACACCTAGAAGAAATTCTGGTTCTGATTTAACAATTCATCAATGATTCTGGTAGTGCTTTAAGGACTATGAATATATTGGATGATAGAGACTTGGGTTTACAGACAAACAACACATTCCATTTGAGGTCATTAGTAAAAATACAGTATGTTTGAAAGAAGTCTTATGCTCTTCAAGGTTGCATTTATTTTATCAGAAATAAAGTACTAACAGCAATATTGTGAAATATATATATATATATATATATATATATATATATATATATTATATATATCTATTCTTTTATACTGTATGTTAAAATGTAATTATCTGTAAGTGTCACATGATCTCAGAAATCATTCTAAATATGCTGATTTGATGCTCAAGAAACCTCGCCTTCTTCTTTATTAGTAATTGATTTTTGTAAAACTTTACTTTTTTTCAGGGGATTATATGATGAACAGAAAGCTTCTAGAGAGCAGCTCAGAAATACTATATTTTTTTTACTGTCACGTTTGACCAATTTAATACAAATTTGCTGAATTAAGCTTAATTTCTTCCAAATACTTCTATTACTACTACTATTACAATTACTACTTCTACTAATAATAATAATAATAATAAAACAAAAACCTACTAACCCAAACTATATACATTTTGAAGAAAAATAAAGGAAAGGCCTTCTTTATGAATGGTTTTAATCAATTACAAACCTAATTTCAAGCATTTTAAAAGAAGAATGGGATTTCATAAGGTCAGAGCTGCTGGGGCAAAAATTATCAAAAAGGTGTCCTTATCTAAAAATATAAATAAAAACTACGAAAGCAAGAAAAAGAAAGCAAGTTTAGACATAATGCATGTCATTATATCTCAGGCTTATGTTTTGAATTGGTTTTCCCTTTCATGTATCCTCAGACAGCACACCACCCACAGACAGCCTGATCTATATTCTACAGTACATAAAAATGGCCAGAGGTAGTTATAAATTTGTCTGCAATACCTATGAGAGAGAGGGAGAGCGGGAGAGTGAGAGAGAGAGAGAGAGAGAGACAGAGAGAGAGAGAGAGAGATCATCTACTGTAAAATTAGTAATTTATGATTTATTTATTGCTTTCAAAAAATCACTTCATTACATGATTTCTTAGTACCTTTGAATCATGTCAAAGATGTTTTTTACAGCCAGATGGTGCAGTTCTGACATTTACCAGTAAGGATTAACAGGACTAAGCAGCCAAATTGTGACCGAGATTAGAGATTGCTAATCTGTGCTTCACAAAAGTTTTGTAAGTCTAAGTAGATGGCATTGGCACAAATGATCTCTACAATATACTTAGGCTAACAGTGCTCTTGGAACATGCACAAAAGTGGTCCACCAATAGTCAAAATCTGGTTGCACCCTTCAGAGTAAGACACCTAAATAGAGGAGACATCTGAGGTCATGTTCTAGATTTGAACACTAACATGAACTCAATAGTTTAATCGCAGGGATGAACATTCTTTGCTCACTGAGCGTTTAAGCCTCACTCTTTTAACTTGCATTTCTTTGGTTATCAAAAATCAATTCTATAAGAAGTGTCTTTGATATGTGAGTCAGGCAAAGCCAAATGAGAAGGCTTGTCAGGATACCGAAGCAGCAGCTACTATTTCACTACTTAGATCTGGGTCTGGGAAAAAAAAATATAAATATAGATCTCTAGTGTGAGATATTTTTGAGGGTGTGAGTACCAAATACTGAAACTCTCCTGTTCAGAATCTTCACATTATCATCACCTCAACTGATGACAGTGTCTTTTCTGTTTGTTGTATTTTTTATTTTTTTTTCTGATCAGTTTGGCTGATCACATAAGAGGAGTGTAACTGACTGTTGTATAATTGTCAATAACTAACTTGTGAAATGCAAGATTTAATCCAAATTTGAATGTAGAAATTCCACAGCCTTTTCAAAGTAGACAGCTGGTGAATCAGACATGCAGAAATACACTTGCTGTTTGATCTGTGATGGCCCCATTACAGCAGGCTGGCATCAGGGAGTGTAAAGATCAGTGTGTTCAGTCAGTCAGGTTCACTTCAATGTAACAGCCTGAGGAACGGCAGCAGACAAGATATTGCATATTGGTACTGCATATTAATACCAATGCACTTTTAGATCAGACAGAATGACAGAGAGAGTAAGAAAGTAGAGAGATGTTTAACAAAAAAAAAATATAAATAAATAAGTGGCATCGATCCCAAAGATGGTCAGTTCTAGTGAGAGTCATTTGAAGGTTAGTGAAAATGTATCTGAGAGCATTCCAATCTGCCATTAAAGCCATCTTAAGACAGATTTGCAGTCACAAGGATTTAGACACTGAAACCATAATAATATAAAATAAAATGATTAATTTATATATATAAACTGTATTAAAATAATAAAATACTACAACAATAAAGTAGCATAGGGTACTTTCTTTCTTTTACTTTTTTGCTGTATTAAAATAATAAAATACTACAACAATAAAGTAGCACACCGGTACACTTACACACACACACACACACACACACACACACACACAGTGTGTATGTAAAAAGTAAGAAAAAAGTATGCTTTTTTATATATACTTTATTTTAATAATACAAATATTGAAATATATAGGGAATTAAAAAAATACATGTAACTTTAAATGTTTAAATGCACCATACTGCAACTAAGTGCTCATCCCATTCCATTGCTCATAGTTTGGTGCCTCTATTAAACGAGTGTTTTTTTTTGTTTGTTTGTTTTTTTCTCATAAATGATGGAACAGGCAAACACAGGCACAGCAAATATTTTATGAAGATAAATGCTTAAGTTGCTCCCACAAAACATGGCTTGATCAAATTGTGTCTGTGGGACTTTGAAACTGGACTAAGAGAGTTTTCAGGGAAGCTCCATTTATTGGGTTCAACGGTTGATTTATAACCAAGTCTGTTTATTTGTTGTATGGTTATAATGTATGAGCTGATGGTACTGAAGGGAAAGCAGAGGTAATAAGATGTTATTGAAACCCTGAAGGGAACCTGTGTCTCCTTATTCTACAAAGCAGAGTACAGACTATTGCCCTCAGAGTGGCCAACACCATATTACAATCCACTAGCAATAAAACACCTACAAAGGGATACTCCACCCCCAAATGAAAATTTTGTCATTAATCACTTACCCTCATGGCGTTCCAAACCTGTAAATGCTCCGTTTGTCCGAAGGGAACACTATTTGTAAGCGAAGAAAAAAAAAATTCCTTTGTCAACGGTCTCCTCTGTGTCTCTCCATATCACTGTATGCTGTGTATGCTCTTCTGTGTCATCCGCACCACAAGGATGTGCTGTTTTATTTCAAATCAAAGCTAAATACACGTAGAAACAGCGCATCCTTGTGGCGCAGATGATACAGAAGAGCATAAGTAGCATACAGTGATATGGAGAGACACAGAGGAGACCGTTGACAAAGGAATTATTTAATAAAGTCGTTATTTTTGTTTTATTCACTTACAAAAAGTGTTCCCATCTCTTCATATAACCCAGATTGCACGTCTGATGGCAGATGGAGTATTCTGAAGACGACTTTCATACCTTTTATGGACCTTGACACTGTTACTTACTTGGCAGTCTATAGGACAGTCTTTTCATCCAAAATATCTTAAATTGTGTTCCGAAGATGAACGGAGCTTTTAGGGGTTTGGAACGACATGGGGGTAAGTGATTAAGGACAAAATTTTCATTTTGAGGTGGAGTATCCCTTTAATGTCACAGTAAGGCACTTACTCAGAAAAGCCAAGCAGATTTTTTCTACTGTCACAAATTTGGATGCACTTGATAACCTGCTGAGCAATTACCCCGCTTACTAATGTTGTCTGTTCCTCACAGGGTTAAGCATCCGATCTACGGACCCATACTTGGTGGTTAAACTCCATAGATTTATGCTTTAAACTAAATATGATTACACTGGCAGCATTTTATATGTAAAGGGAAATTACTCAAATCCTCATTTCTCTTTTACAATGAAACTGACAGTTTTATCATTTGGATGGTTTATATAAAAGGCTTTCTATGCAGAACCTCAAATGAATCAGTGAATCTAGTGAATCACAAGTAGTCTACTTGATTTACTTGAGTGAACCGCTTGAATCACATGAACTGTCCAAATAAAAATGAACCTGATTCACCTGAGCCACTGCAAAAATGGATGTGTCTATACCAAAATATTTTATTTTTATTACTTAGAATACTTAGAATTCCAACCTGCTTTAAATTACTTACAAGAACATTTTTTACATGACTTCATTGCTTATTGAGTTTTCATTGTATCTCAGAGCATCCTGCCAACAACGTAACAGCTAGAACAATGACTGGTTTATGCTTCCTGATTAGCCGACATTTCTTTAAAAAATATGATTTCTCATCAAAACATCATGTGGGAGCTGAAGCCTCACAAAAGATTGTATTTATTGCAGGACTCTCCTCTGTGATGGTGGTATTGTTGAAACTTATTATTACTTCCTTAATACTTTCTTCCTTATTGTTGCTATGGTGTAGCTATAAGGGGTGAAAATAGAAAGGAAAATGAAGCTATTATAAAGGACTATTATTGTTTCATTTTTCCTTTTCATTTTTGATATTTTTAGAAATTGGACAAGCTTTTTGAAGTACTGCTCAATATCACACACTTTGAAAAGTCATAATGCATCATATGCACAATAGTAAAAAAAGTGTAATCCCACTTATCCATATCTTTTGTAAGAAAGTTAATAGATCCTGGCATATGAATGAAATATATAACTATATCTATATAATGTCGATTATTTGGAAAACATAACCTCGAATAATCAAAGAAAGAAAGAAAAAAAGTCCATTAGTCCATTTTTTCTTGTGTGTGTAATGAAATCTTAATGAATGCAAAGTCCAGGTAATGGTCAAATAATACAATTATTAATTAATTACTCTAAGTATAATTTTTAAGTCAGACAAAATTATGTCAGTCAATTTTCATTATGATGATGATATATATAGTATATATTATATAGCTATATATATATATATATCTATATATATATATTATATAATATTAAATATACGCATATATATATATATTGCTAGAGAGAGAGAGAGAGAGAGAGAGAGAGAATGTATATTATATTTTCTGTTTTGTTTTCGTTTTTAATTACAATATATATCCAGTTGATATATGTTTATAAGAAAAAAAAAAGGTTATTTTTCCTCTCTGCCATCCTGTTTTATGTTAATGTGCAAAAACCCTTACAATGAGTGGAGATACACAGAGACATACAGACTAAATCTTATTTATCTCTTAGAAGAGGACTCAAATATTTCCAATGAAAAATGCCCAGCCTGAAGTACTACAAAATCTCATTTGTAATGATGAACCAGTGCGACTTGAATGAGGACAGCTGCTAAGACGACTGGAAGTAAGTTAATACTAAGAGGGACAATGTCTTTTTATCATCATTTATATCAGGAATGCTGACTGAGCTAAAATGAGCTGTCTGACATTCAGTGAGCGATACAGACGACAGAATGAGCAGTGGCAGTGCACGGGATTCCCACTTTCCTATAGCCATACACAGTGACAGATGACTGCGTGTGTGACTGCTTACCTGTACTAGAGAGATTATTTCAGTGAGGTTCCTGACAGATGGACACTGGTTTTGACAGGTAGACTGTGAAGTGTGTAGATCTAGAAGAAGACGGCTGATAAAAAAGAAAGCTAGAGAGAGTATGAAAGAGTTTTAGTAAGGCTACAGTAATTTATTTAAAATGCAGAAGGTAAGGAGAGGTGAATGACTACATTCCATAATGCAATGCACTCAACTTTCCTTTCAGTGTGGAAAGTAGAAGCAAAAACAAATATTTATTTTAATATATTGTTCTTAAATTATAGCAACCCAATCAATAGCATACAACAGCGTTTTAGTGCCACATAAAACAACAAAAAAATTAATTGATAAATAAATAAATGAAAGATTAAGATTAAAGTCAGAATATTTTGAGAATAAAATCAAAATTACAAGAACAAAGTTGTAGCCATATGAGATTAATCATAATATTTTGAGAGTAAAGTCTTTCCGATATGAGATTAAAGTCTTATTTTGAGAAAAAAAATATATATTTTGAGAATAAAGATGTAGCATTACAAGATTAAAGTCATAGTATGAGAATAAAGTCTTAACAAGGCTAGTATACTGTGTGAATAATGTTAATGTAAAATAAATAAATAAACCTCTGTGGTGCCCAACCTTTCATTCTTCATGATTTTAATTAAAAACAGAAATAAAACATTCTAAAGATTGGAATTTTGACTTTATTCTCAGAATATTTTTTTACTTTTTTCTCATAATTTTGACTTTATTCTAGTATTGCTATGACTTAATTATCAAAGTATTTTGACTTTATTCTCATCATTTTGACTTTATTCTTAAAGTATTACAATTTTTTTCTTGTATTTTTTTTTTTTTTATGTGTCACTAAAATAGTTGTAATAGTGGGATTAATACATGTTTTTTTTTTTTTTTTTTTTTTTTTTTTTTTTTAATTAATAAATTTTTTTTTTATTTTTTTTTTTTTATTCCTCAGATAAACAATGTAAAGTAGTACTCTTAGACAACATATTTAAATACATTTTATTTATGCTGTACCTTTATACCTGTATCGTCCATCTGAGGCAATCACAGAATGCATTGCAATGAGCTTAGTGGAAAAAAAGCTATGCCACAACACTACTGTCAACAAAAGATAAAAGATCCTGGCATATGAAATTAAATAAATCTATATATTGTAGACTGTTTGGAAAAATCAACTTCACAATGTCAGATGGATATAAGACTCTTTTCAGACATTTTAGGTCATGTTTGCATGGAGTTCATAGTTTTAATTTTAAAAAGAAAAAAAGAGAAAAATACAATGAAAGTGCTCATAAGACAAACACTATCAACTATATTTGGAAAGCGAAAGTGCATAATTTGTTGTCCACTGTAATCTAAGTTGTCCCAAATTCTTTGATATGCAAAAAAAAAAAAAAAAAAAAAAAAAAAACTACAAAATTACCATAGTAACAAATTTACCCCAATTAATTAATAAGAAAATATTAATTGATTTGTTTAGCCCATTCTTTCTAATATTGTAATAAAATAATAATGAATCCAAAGTCCAGATAAAACTGGTCAATTAATATAAGTATGAGGCAAATACAATCTTGAAGGCAGATCAAATTATTTTTGTCATTTTGCATACTTTTAATATATATTGATGATATGACAAAAACAGTCTCTTAAATATTAATAATGTTTTATTTGACCAAAAATAAATAAATAAATAAATAAATAAATAAATAAAAATAATAATAATAATAATAATAATAATAATATAAAAATATAATAATAATAATAATAATAATAATAATAATAATAATAATAATAATAATAATAATCAAATTTTCCATATTGGCAATGCAATTCATGGGCTGTTATATACTCATAAAAAAGCTTTGTGTAAACTGTAATCTTACCACCAGGGGTTCATGAAAATTCTTGTTTGCTGTTGCCTAAGATTTAGATACTGTGAGCTTATCTTGACTTTGTGTGTAAATAAGTCACTGTTTGTTCACTGGCGCTTCTAGTAGTTAATATTCCATGTGCTGCACATTGAAATTTGCCATTCTCTCCAACGTCATCTTTTTTTTCAGTGAGCTGCTTGTGCAAAGAAATGAGTGCCTCTCATTAACCATGGAAAGAGAGCTTCATTGGTGCTGACTGCAGTCATCTTTACACATTCACAAACAGACCCAACTCTAAATGCAAAGGCTATTGCAGCAAACCGTAGTCCAGGTCAAAGGCCCAGAGTGTGATTCTAGGCAATTTAGTTGAAAATTATGTGTGAGTAGCATGTTGAAATGTAATTAATACTGTATGTGTAACTCATGCATCATTTATATAGAGCTATGACAGATATGTTTACAGGTACACTGGATAAAGAAATGTCTGAAATATGCACAACTGAATGAAAACAAGGTGCAAAGCATCTCATTAGGGAGGTAAGACTGCAGTTTAATTTTAATGTATGTGTATACAAGATCCAAAAGTTAGTACCAGTGAAAATCCTTCTAATATAACCTGTTATTTTTTTTTTTCTTTTTATGGCCTGTTTTCCCTTTCACATGTTTTAGTAATCATCCTAATTAGATATCAATTAAAAGCTTAAACACTCAAAATTAATTCTGTGAAAACCATTTTGAAATCAGACATTGTGTTTCAATCAAATTTTAATAATTTTACTGGCCTCCTTCCCTAGTGGGTGGTGTCAAGTGTCATATTACAAAATATATTATAAAATTTAACAATATTTTATAATCAAAACTTCTAACCTTCACAAAACACACATCACTGGAAAGTTACATATTTTGTGACTATTTTGTGGTATAAGCAATAATGTGACAGAAATGTATCAATTTGTGTTAGGAAAATGCATGAAAAAAATGTATTGTATGTCACCCGGTGGCTATTTTTGATATAGCTCTAAAATAAAATATTAGAGGAACCTCAATTTTTGTGATATCAACTTCAAATTTGGAATACAACTTAGTTAGACATATTGCTTTGATTTTATAGCAATTTTAAATTACAAAATATTTAGTTCAACATAAAAAGGGAATGACAGTTAAGAGGTTAATATTATTTTTACCATTATAATTTGTATTGTCAGAATAACATTTAGATAATTACTGACCTAGGACAGAATATTAAATAATAGGGTCATTTACTTTATAAAAAAAAATTAAATAAAAATCAAATAAAAAATTATCTCCAAATTATAACCAGTGTGTGGATGTACCCTTCCCTTTCTGACCGATTTATCATCCATACCCCTCAGGATTTACTGGTCCATTCACATTTGTTCTTTTAATGGAGCGATTCCTCTTTCCTACAGCCTATGTTCAGAAAAGTGAGGTTCAATTTATGAGAATGACACTGACAGATTCCTCAATACTAAAGCCCAGAATTTACAGCATGTCTAAAATCAACCCTATACCTGACCATTCAGTCGCCTTTATTGGTCGCAGCTTTTTGAGTGCCTGTAGTGCTCGTTTTGACCTTCCACAGTTCAGCATTGGACTCTTAAGTTGTACCTTTATAAGAATTATTACATTTTGTAACAGTAAAGAAAAAGCTAAGGTCACATTGTCTATGGCAAAAATATAAAATAATAAAAATTGTGTTCTCTCTCAGATATACATGAACAAATAATTTTTTAGCAAATTTGAGCAAATTGTTTAGCTGAATTAATCATTCACTTGCATGAAGTGTATTTTTTATTAATTTATAACTTATGGAAGTGTAAAATTGACTGATTTCACTTGCATGAAGTGTATTTTTTATTAATTTATAACTTATGGAAGTGTAAAATTGACTGATGACAATATTCAATTGAATATGTAAATTAATTTAAATATTAAAATTAAGCATATATACACAAATACAATTTAGTTACAAATGGTGCTCGTGTTCAGTTAAATTAAACTATTAAATAAAGTGGCAAAGAATTAAGCTCAAAAAAGGAAATTGAGAATGAAATAATAATCATTCTGACAAGCGCCACGATTTAGACTTCATTACTCCATGGCTTTTGCCCTACATTTTATGTATTATGTTTTTATACACTTTTATTATGACTATTCAAGGAGTCATGATTAACCAAATTATTATTATTATTATTATTATTATTATTATTGTCTTTTTTTGAAAGCTTGATAAAACCAAGTGCCCAAAATTATGGGGAAAAAATATTCATGCTTTGTTGTCATGTAATTGTGATTATATAGCATATATATATATTACTTCTATATTAATTGAGATTTGAGTTTTAATTTTTTTATGTTGCTCTGTTCAGTTAGAAGTGTTTTGTGGCTTCCAGGAAGCTTTTAAAATTCTTTGTCATTCAGTGGCAAAGAATAAGCCAAAAGGAATGGTTCCAATGCCATCTGCTCTTGAGTTGAGGAATAGCAGAACTGCTTCAGAGACTGAAAAAATCATTCTGCCAAGCGCACGACTGACTCACTGGAAGTGCTCAAGCTGTTCACAACAAAAAACTCCATGGCTTTTGCCCTACATTTTTTGCTTTGTGTATTAGGCCTTTTGTGGTATGTACAGTTTTTATAATATTTTTGTGTATTTACTTTTGATTAATTTAAAGTGAATGATGCATTGTAGTGCAGCATGATGCAATACCAAAATAGATAGATAGATAAAGATTGTGCTTTCAACTCAGTTCTGCTCTGTTCTTTATATAACATTTTTTTTTATATAAAATGTTTTTTTTAGTATATTATTTAGTATTTGGTTTATTATTTACTTTTATTCTAAAAAATAAAAAAAAATAAAAAATAAAAATCCAGACAGGTGTTTTCACAGTGATGCCTTGGAAGAACCATGTTTGCTTCCCAAAGTAACATTCTTTGGGGAACCAACTATGGTTCTTCTATGCATCACTGAAAAACACCCTTAAGCCCGAGACACACTACACGATTTTCGGCTGTTCCAGATGAAAGATTGCCCTCGTGAAACAATCGTGTTGATTTCTGTGATCGTGGCTCCTAATCATTGGTCCTATGTCGTACAGTGAGAGAGGTCCAAAGACGGTCATTGGCACAGTCTTGCGACCAAAGATAGCCTACGCTAATTTTCTGCAAGTGTCAGAAATTCAGCATGATCATCGCACGATTTGTTTGCAGTTACGACTCATGTTTACTGACCAACCAATAAAAATGTGACATGAAATCAATGCAACATGGCGCTAAAACATAAAACTGCTTACCTTAAGCTCTTATTCCTTCCTCTTTCGCCGCTTCCACCTTTTTTCAGCACACATAAAAACTACAACTGTCAAAGTGTGATTTATTATGCTCTTTTTGTTTACCACTAGCGCATGCTAATGACATTTTATTCTTATATAGAAACGTGTGTCTTAGCCTACGAGTCAATAGATGTCATCATCATAATTCAGTCTACATGCAGGTCGTACCCAAGTTTATAAGATCAATGTCGCAGAGTGTGACCAGCGTTGATCTTATAGGATTGCTAAAATCGTGCAGTGTGTAGAAGGCTTTAGGAGTATAAGTTCCTCTCCTATTCAAATTAATCCAAACCAACATTTCCAGGATTTGCTTTAAAACATAAACTGACTGAAAATGATTTCACATAAGTCGAGTAGGGACTGCAGCATGAGAACCAGCACCAGTTTGGTAGAAAAGAAGTACTAGTGAACAACAGACACATTTGGTCATCACACCAAATGATTTTGTGTGTATGTGGGTTTTGTGTCTGAGAGAACAAGCCTAAGTATCAGGAGCACAAAGAGTTTGGAGAATCTCCAATCCACATAAAATATTCAGGCGAACAAAAAAGACTCCCTAGTTTTTGATGGCTGGTTCAAAGCCTATTACAACCCGTTTGAAAAGTTACCAGTGCGATAAGTTCTTTAGAGTCTAAGAGGGGCAAGCAGTGATGATGTGGCAGCTATCTTCGCCTTTTTTCCCCCCAGAATCCCTGCCAGAATACTCAATAAACAACATCAAGCCAGAGTCCTGATTTTCAGGGACTAAAGGGACTGAGGGATTGAATTCAGCTTCCTGTGTGAAAGCCCTAAAGTCGTGGGGCAAAAACAGCTGAACCATTTCTTCAGTGCAAAAACCTGCATATTTTTCACTAACCACTCATCATTTATATATATATTCTCTCTCTCTCTCTCTCTCTGAAATGTTTTTTTTTCTGCATTTCTTAATATAATATTTAACACTGCCACTCTTTATTAAACAAATACCACAGTACCACATTCTTTAAACAAACGAATGAAGAAAATTAATAAAAATAAAAAAATCTTAAATTTTCCAATATAATACCCTCAAGTCCCAGATAATTCTTCCATAATTTCTCTTCAATAACTGATTATATGCCCAGATGCATTAATCAATCACTTAAGTGCTAATTATTGCCAATAGTTTCTCTTCAGCGGTTAAATTCACAGCTACAAAGAGGGGGGAAAAGTGTCCAGCCTGCCTTTTATCACTTTGTAAGATAATTATAGGCTTGTAATGCTCAATTAAATGAGACAGAACACTGACAGACATGCTGGCTGAAAATTTTTTTTTTTTTAACACCACTCCCACCTTACAAGAGCAATCAGCACTATTGTTCTGTAGGGTGGTGGGTGTATTTTGTGGTCGGATGTTCTGAGCTTAAAACTGTATTTTTTTTTTTTTTTAGATTAAAGCATGTGGGTTTCACAGGCAAACCTGGCCCGGATTAGGCCCCATGCACCCTCACACAACGTCTTGCTGCCAAGGGTGGCAATCTGGCACCAAGAAACCGTCAGCGAGGTCAGGGAAGCGTATCTGAGCACACCTGTCAACACAGATGTGGATTAACAAACAGTTGTATTCTGGATTCGCACTACCAAACTCTGGCAAGAATGACTGCAATATTAAGGCTGATAAATAAAAGATCAAGGTAACATTTCTTATTTAGCAAACTACCGTAACGTCTGATTTCCTGAAGCACTCGAAGCATGTCAGTGAACCAAAAGTTTAATTATATTAATCTCAAATTCCCCATGCTACAAGGATATCCAGAGAAAGATAGAGATATTATATGGGGCATGTCTTTTGGAATTGATCGTAAATGAGTCCTCAATCAAAATGCCCTTGAGAAGATGAACAAGTCAGACATGACAGCACAGTCACACACTTTACTACTTGCCCATGTCTCTTTCACTATCTGTCTGTCTATCTGCACACATGCATGAGCAAACATGACATTCATCATGTCAACACCTCTGTGGATGTTCCTACCACAGGCGTGTGTCTGTATGATTTATATATCCGTCATTTAAATGTCTACTATATTCTTGTGATTTTCAAATCTATACCAGTGCATATTACTCTTTAAATTCACATTTCCTGTAGCAAATACTAATACTTAAAAACAGCAAAAATAGAGCTAATTGTTTTGATAGAATCAGCCAGAAATGAAAAAGAATGCCAGAAGAATATAATGCAGCCTTGCAAGTACCATAGAAATGCAGACAACTGTAGAGCTGATTTAGGTATATTATACTTTTTAAAAATGATTATATCAATGCATCTCCCAGAGTTCAGTCAGTACAGGTTCAGCCCTATGATTATGCTAATATGGAAATAATAACGTGAATTAGGGCTGTCTGTATTTTATTTTTTTATTTTTTTTAATCTAATTAATTATATGATGTGGTGATTAATTAATCTAATTTATCGTAAAATTAAATTTGGCTTTGAAAATTTCCATAAAAGATCAATTAAATGAGAGACAAACGTATATATTACAAAAACTAGCCTTAGAAAGAAATATTTTGCTTGAATAATTTGTTACACAAAAACCTTTGGGCTACAACCGCTATAACTTAAACTAAGCAACATAAAAGAGGATGATTTGAGAAACATTTCAGTATTTTTGTTCATGCTATGAAAGTCCCTGGTAAACAAATCCTCTTGGTTACCAGCATTCTTCTTTTTCTTCTGGTTACCAACAGTCTTCATTATTTTCTTTTATGTTCCATAAAAGAAATGAAAGTAAGTGACACAGGTTTGAAGTGAGTAAATAATGACAGAAAAACACAAAAGGTTTATATATAAATATGTCTAAAGTGAAAGTAAACATTCGAGAGAAAAACGGATGCGTGCCTGTATAATAGATGTTTAGATTTTCATTTTTGGGTGAACTGTCCCTGTTAATAAAACAATAAAACACAAAGAGGAAAATCACTCACTGCTCTGACTGAAGAACTTTAATACAGTTGCTTTAATAAGAATCAATGTATAATTTATACAGTGAAGTGTATATAGTGTTTTATAAAACGGATAGTTCCGGTCCTTGATTCTGATTGGTTGAGTTTCGTTTAAAGCTCTTGTGCACTACAAACATACACATTTGTTTACTTCTGTGTACACTTTGTTGTAACCACTACTGTTTCTGAATAACTACATTGTTTGGTGAAAGAATAATGTTTTTATTTATATCATTACACTTTATTTGCTCTGTTTTATTCTGTGAAACCTTACTTCATGTCGTGCCTAACAACACCCCTTAGCCGTTATGAATTCACTGTAAACCATGGCTTCTTTATTGCTTTATTATTTTTAAATTTGTTCAATTTCTTGAATGCTACTGCTTAAAGGCACAATACGTAAGATTTTTTATTAAAATATCCAAAAACCACTAGAACAGTGTTATATATTTTGCTGACTTGTGTACTTACATTATCGCAAATGTTTCGAAGAATGTTTAAATCCAGAGAAATAAGCAATTTGAACTAGTTACACGGACCGTGTCCATTGTGTCATTGTGTCGCCTGCCAATGATGTCATAGCCCCTTAATTTCCGGTTTTGTTTTGTAGAAAACATATGGAAACACCTAAGACGCTTTAATATGTTGTGCGTTTTAAAAGACCGGTGACGACTGCACATAATAGCATTATAAAAGTACTTTCAAATGTATCTAGTATGACAAAAACAGCACTGATTTTTTCCCCCCACATACTGTACGCACAACTGGAAGGAGCGGAAGCGGCCGACTGTGGCATAATAAAAGTTCCACTGCTTTCGAGCCGTGTGTCACACTCGTTCAGCGGCCTGGTTTTACTTCTATGGCTTTCAGCCTCACCTTGCTTCATTCTTCTACGTTAATAAATCATTAGCTCATCCATGAACATGATTTCTGCCCAAGTCCCGTCGGATTGCATCGGCTGTAGGTATGAAGACCACAACTCCCATGATTCCAAACTCAGCCACAGCATCATCAAACTATGCTACCTGGTCTTTGTTTATTTTGAATATGCGCCCTCTAGCGGTGAAAAATTACATATCGTGCCTTTAATACAACTACTGTATTAAGTATTATCATATGATAGAAATATGAGACAAAAACTCATACAGGGGCATTTTTGCAAAATTTGCATTTTGGAAAAACCCCACAGGATGTTGAATAGAAATGACAGGAAGTGTGATTTACTGAAATTCAAACACTTCTTCCACCCTAGTCCATAAATCTGTCTGTAAGGCCCATGGGAAATCACACTTCCTGTCATTTCAATTTAACATCCTGTGGGGTTTTGCCAGTTTAAATTAAAATTCACTAATTAACTAAACAGGAATTCATCTTTAAATTCAACACTTTGCCCAAACATGACAACTACAAACATTAAATATGCTGTTGTAATTGTATGAACCTTCAAAAAAAAAAAAAGAAAGAAAGAAAGAAAGAAAAAAAAGAAAGACAAACTAATGTATTTTTTTTCTAATACTCTTGTCTAATAGTCTAATATTTCTAGTTCTGTTTTATTTTTTATTTTATTTTAATTTATTTATTTGTCCTGGTCTGCCTCCAACAGACTTACATGTCACGTAGTAACACTGACACTCAATAACTGCAGAACTATATGTAATATATGTTAAAATTAGGCCAAGGAGCTTGCAGGGGGTTGGCTGTACAGTACAATGGGAGCAATAACAGTATACTTGAGTAGTCGTGACTAATTATGATTTCCATATGTAAATAAATAATTTCCGTAATTTCCATATGTAAATAACCACATATGCTCCCAGATCTCTGAGATATATGTTGATTCTGCATGGATACACTGAGCCCCCTCTGTTTGACATACTCAGACATATGTTTGTCCATAATTACTTAAATGCAACTGAAATCATTGGCTTAGTTATGCTCAGTACATGCCAATAAATTATGAGTTTATACTGTTCATTGAATCTTGAAGTGGTTTCCATTACTTTTTTTATGCTTCTGCATGGGTGCCAAAATATGTAAACTCATATCTTGTATTTTAGTGTATATGTACAGCAAAATGAACCAGTCTAGTTTATTTCTTGTATTTGAACTTTTTTTTCCACATCTTAACAAATGTGGAAGTTTGTGGACAGAATGAGAGCTGGTGAATGGTGTTGAACATAGATCATGCTACAGAGCTAATCAGTCTATTAATCACTGCATCTGACAGCACGCTGATCTATTCACTGATGCTTTCATATTATGCACTGGTCATGCTTGCAGATGTCTCGTAAATGTCTGAGATTATCTAAATAAGTGTTTTAGCAGAAAACTTTCTTATATATTAAAATCACTCAAAAGATTAGATGACAGTTTGAGTATGACAAGCTTAGTACTTATTCATTTGACTGGCATTTAATTACCCTATACGGTTTTTCTCATATATTATATCTTTGCAGATTATTCAGGTGAATTTAAAGGGATAATTCGCTTATGAATTACAAATCTGGCATCATTTCCTCACCTTCATGTTTTCAAAACTTATATGATTTTCTTTCTTGTATGGAACAGGACCATATTAACAAGGCATTTTACCATGTTATGCATGTATCATTCATCATTTATCTAAAGAACTGTACATTTCAAAGTATTTAATGTTTTCATTTATTCAATCAATCATTCATTCATTCATTCATAAATAAATACATAAATGCAAATACATACATACAGGTTAAATATATTGGTTTAAGACTCGAAATTTACTCAAAACTGAAACTCATCTTCTGAATCGTCCAAGGAAAATACTACTTAAACCACATACAAATAATGTTAAAAACTATTTTTACTTTTTTTATTTATACTTAAACTGTTAATAGTTATTTGCACCTTATTTAATTAGTTAGTTAGTTAGTTAGTTAGTTAGTTAGTTAGTTAGTCAGTTAGTAGGCAATGTAATTTCTCATAGTGTCGATCTTTGGCAAATTGCACAGAAACCAACATGGGTCAATTTGACTTTTAACACAAAAGTTATGCCCAATTTTTGAACACAACAGGAGGACTAGCAAAGGACTTTAGATCCATAACACTTTATTCCCTTAGACTTACATGATGCTAGTGACTGTATCTTTGAATCTGAAGCAATTAATTTCTAATGCTGCTTTGTATTACTGATTACTGAGAAAACATCTCTTACAGCAAAACATAGCCTATATATATATATATATATATATATATATATAATTTTCTTTCTTTTTTTCAGCGAGGATGCATTACATTTATTAAAAGAGACAGTAAAGAGACAATACATTTAAAATGTTACAAAAAGTTTCTATTTCAATTCAGTTTTGTTCTTTTGAACTTTCTATTCATCAAAGAATCCTGAAAAAAAAGAAAAGAAAAATGTTTCTTGAACAGCAAATTGACATATAGGCTGGTTTCTGGAGGATCCTGTGACACTGAAGACTGGAATGTAATGGCTGCTGAAAATACAGCATTGCATCACAGGAATCAATCACAGTTGAAATTAAATGCAAATAGAAAACTGTTATTTAAATTGTAATAAAAAATCACAATACTGATATTCTCCACATTTTAAATGCAGCTTTGGTGAGCATAATACATTTCTATCTAAAAAAAAAAAAAAAAAAAAAAAAACAACAACAACTTTTAAACAGTAGTATATGACCTCCGAAGTGTCTGGAATGTCACATGATCTCAGCAGTTGACTCTTCCTTGTTAATTGTCCCTATACAATACAATTTAATGCAATACAATAATAATTTCTGAAGATATTATCTTATATGACTCTTTTAGACTTAAGTTCTTATAGACTTATAAGTCTTAACTGGTCAAGCCTGACTTAACTGGTCAAGCTAAATATTATACATCTGCATGCTAGTATAGTGATGCCTCAGCATACTGTAATTAAATTTTGTCTGAACAGCAGCACTGACACTTTCACAGAGCAATAGTGTAAGTGCAGGCCATCTTTTTGAGTGAACTATGAGTCCAGTGACAGTTAGACAATGCCAACTTGCATAATGAACTGCCATTTACAACATTATCATTTGGCCTAACTAACCCTTGACAAACCACAAGACCACCAAGAGCTTTCAGTTTTTTATAAGTCAGTGATGAGCCCAAATCTATGCTCTATGGAGAGATAAGTTTTTGCCCCATTTAGGTACCACTATGCTTACTTTATGTACAAAAAAAATACTTTAAAGGTACAGATATGCATTCTTTGGGATAAATAAGGTACAAAGGTATCATGGTAGGACTGTCTTGAAAGGGTTATACATTGTGGCCATTAAAAATATTTTGTTCTGTGGAAAAACAAATTGTAAATGTAAATTGAACCTCCAGAACCCTGCTGTTACACTCTATTGTTTGACTGAATATGACCTCAGTCTCTTGCTAAGGGTAGGAAAACTTTCCTCTGCCACTCTTTGACTATGTCTGAAAAAGTCAAGCAGCTTAGAGAGCAGTAGGGAGAGTGTTTCAGCCATGTGCCATCAACAGGCATGCTGGGAATAAACATGTCCACCTGCCATTCATTTTTGTCCTTCTATTGCAACAGGCAAAGCAAATCTCAACAACAGGACAATCAAAGGCAAGAGTCAGTGCTCATCAAGCCACAACGTTATATAGCCTGAACACTAATGAGGAAGATGCTGTGAGTGTGACAGCCTCGGTCTTGAATGTCACTTGGGGGTATGGAGTATTGTAAACAAGACAGAGGAACAAGTTGAAGACCACTAGTTGCCCATATGTAGTCTTACATGCACATTAATCCTGCTCTGTGCCAACTCCATAAGCCATACACATGGTCACCCTCTCCGTTCTCTTCCTAGCCATCTGTGGACATGCTGAGCGCCCAAATCATGACTGTGTCTGCCACTGAAACATGTTGCCTTCTCTATGAGAACATGGCATTGAAGTCATCCCTGTTGGCATCACTGGAACAACATCCAACTAAAACAAAGATTCAATGTGCTTTAGCTTGGTTCAAGAAAAAAAACATATTCAGTTGTCTGCTTGTACATGTTTTATGTATGCGTTATGCCTCTACTATTTCATATGTAAAATAGTGGGGTATTAAACTATTTTTGTTGTGGTTGTCGTCTGAAAAGCAAAATAAATAAATTAATTAATAAAAATAATAAATAAATATCTGATCAAAAACAGTAAAAACAGTAGAATTATGAAATAGTATTACTATATATATATATATATATATATATATATATATATATATATATATATATATATATATATATATATATATATATATATATATTTAAAACTGTAATGGATTTCTGTGTTGCAAAGCTGTTCCTCCAGTGTTGATTCTTCAGAAATAATTATAATATGATGATTTGCTGCTAAAGAAACATTTATTATTATTTATATTTAATGTTAAAAACAGTTGTGCTGCTTAATTTTTTTTTTTCTTGAATAAAATAATATTTTTAAAAGAAAGTTCAAAAGAACAAGAGGAATAGGAAACTTTTGAAATGTTATGTTGTTACATCCCATGCACATAGCGTGTCTATACTGTCACTTTTCATCAATTTAATTTGTCCTTACTGAATAAAAGTATTAATTTATAAATAAATCTAACTGACCTCAGACATTTGAACAATAATATATATATATACATTCTATAAAGTTGTTTGTAAATGTGTAGATACGTATTTATCTATTTATTTTATTTTACTTTATTTATTTGCCTCATGTTTATTGTCCACCAAGTGCAATTCATACGTTTGATTAGTTAAAAACATACTAGCAAATCTCTCCTCGATAAGCCACAATTCATGTCCACAGCAGGCTGAGTTACTAAAATATAGCTAATACTTATAACAAAGAACAAATAGTTACATACTGCAAATTAAAGGGATAATTCACCTTCAGTTGTTGGTCCCCATTGACTTCCACAGTATGGAGAGGTGGACTATCCCAATAATGCATAAGGTGAACTATCCCAATAATGCATAAAACAGCAAATAACTAATTTAAAGTGTTTATTAAAAAAGATTCAGGTCCAGAGTTCAGGAGGGACTTTGATTCCTTGAGCTAACCAGAGCTAGTTTTCATTCAGGGGCTGATGCTAGGGATGGGCTTGCACTAATTAATGAGGGTTTGTGTGTGGGTCTCTCTCAAAGGAGTCAGCTAATGAAAGAGAATCCTGCTATATTGCCCATTTAACCAAGAAAAAGTGCAGCAGTGTAGAGATCCCATCTCTGGCTGTGTAGCTCTAGCAGCTGTCAATCAAACTAAAGCCTCCTGGTGCCTGGGAGGCACGAGGCACAAAATCCATCACTGAAGGGACACAGAAAAGCATGCTTAATGCAAATACAAGCAAATCTAGATGCTGAGAACGCAAGTTTAACTGCAAACAATTGATTAAAATCTCATTTATTTCATGTCATTGAATAATAACACATTAAAATGAGAGTTCACCCAAAAAACTCTTGTGTGTTCACCATAGAAGACCTTTTCTGCTGTAGGTGCCTGAGGTCTAGGTTTGCGATAACACATGAAAGCACAGTGATATGAGAAAGACAAGAACATTTATCAACTGTTCAGTGCACACGATTCCATTTTTGATGGCTCATCGCATGTCTACATTGCTAGTTCAGTGTCACAGATTACATGATCTGACACTGTGAGCCATGATGTTGGGCAACATGAGGCAAATACTTCTAGTTTATTTTCTCCATATACTGTACTAAAATAATTATTATTATTACTTTAATTATTTAAAAAGCATACTTCTGATTTAAAGATTTTTTTATCACTTATATTATCAAAATACAGTAATATTGTAAAATATGAATACAATTTAAACAAAATCCAGACATGAAAATATGTCTGCAGCCACCAATACAAATTATGCACAAACAAAAATATGTACTGCCAAACATGGAGGAACATGGTTATCTCAACTATTAATAATTAATAAATTATATATAAGGAATATAAATAAGTGACATGACATGTAAGCCAAGTATGGTACCCCATTCTCTGAATTTGTCCTCTACGTTTAACCCATCAAAGTTCACACACACACGCACACACACACACACGTTTGTTTTTGTGAAAAGTGGGGACATCCCATAGGCGTAATGGTTTTTATACTGTACAAACTGTATATTCTATTGCCCTACACCAACACTACACATAACCCTAGCCCTCACAGGGAACTTTGTGCTATTTCAGATTTTCAATACACTCCATTCTGTGTGATTTCTATGCATTTTGAAAAGTGGGGACATGGAGTAATGTCCCAAAAAGTCACCTTCTCCTTTTAATACCTATGTTATACCCTTGTCATTATACAAATTTGTGTCCTGATATATTATGTCATTTCAAATATTACCTTTCATGCAGTGTGTAATATAATGTAGCTGTATGTGAATGTAATTGATCTGGAAAGTTGTAAAGCTGAAAGTGCATGATAAATAACCATAAAAAAATGCTATAATAAATGCCATAATAGGGCAAAAATGCCATAATAGGGACACTTTAAATTACTACTGAATAAATTGCTTCTTTTCTTCTTTACTATAAAAATCAGAAAAAATTAAAAAAAAATAATTAATAAATAAAAATAATAAATAAATATCTGATCAAAAACAGTACTTTATTTTTGACACTTTGTTAAGAGTTATTTGTAATTTATAAAATAAAATAAAATAAAATAAAATAAAATAAAATAAAATAAAATAAAATCTTAGTGAGTGGCCAGTGGGGACATTTCAGTTCTGAATAATTAAAAGAACCATTAACAGCTGCTGTTGCTTAAACAATATGGCTGGCAACTGTAATAGGATGTGGCAAGTCATTTTTTTACATAGCATTTTACAATAAATAATAATAACAATAACATAATTAATGTTAAAAAATAATAATTTATAAACAAATTCAATTTGTGGAGTAAAGTAGCTGTACAAAAATAACTAGTGTCATTATTCTACTTACAGTGATTATGGAACAAATTCAATTCAAATAAAGCAGCTCTACAGAAGACAAAATCACTATTGTTCAGCTCAATGTTGATTCAATTTTACTGACTAAATGTCAATGTTGTAAAGTTTGATTATGAAACAAACTCAGTTCAACTGTAAAGCAGCACTACAAAAGACAATAGTGTCAATATTCAACTTTTGTTGACTAACAGTGTCAATGTAATAAAGTGCATCAATTATGAAACAAATTCAATTCAAATTGTGATCAAATGGTGACTAAACAGCTCTACAGAAAACAACGGTCATTATTCAACTCAATTTAGTTGACTAACAGTGTCGACGTTAAAAAGTTTATCAATTATGAAACATCCAGTTCAGATATAAAGCAGCTCTACAGAAGACAATAGTGTCATTATTCAGCTCAAGTCAGTTCAATGTTGATTCAATTCAGCTGAATAACAGTCAGTGTTGCAGTCCATCCATTTCAGATATAAAATAGCTCTACAGAAGACAATATTGCCATTATTCAGCTTAAGTTTTGTTCTTATCAGATAGTGTTGGTGCAGTCAAATTGATAATATTATTGAATTTCACAAAAAAAAAAAAAAAAAAAAAAAAAAAAACAGGATATTGCTCTAGTGGCCCATTATAGCAGGTAGTGTAGTTCAGTAAGATATTTTGATTAATTTAACAGGTTAGAGGGAACCCAATTATCTGTGCTTTAGTGTTTTCCATATTTTCCAGATCCAAACAGAGGCCCTGTTGTCTGTGCATAACAGGATGTGATACACCCTGCTGGGACTAACAAATCAACACGGTGGAAATGCTCTTTGCTCTCAGTGGGAGAATGTGAACTCTTTTCCGCAGGGCTGTTTCTGCCCTCATTTACTGACTGAGAGGTGAGCGCATGGCATTTGTCATTGTTACCTGCGTAATGTCAGAATGACTCCAGCCAAAGAGAGGACAAAGATAAAACAAAAGGTAAGGACCTTCATAAACACTGTCCAACCTACACGAACCTTTCAAATCAGACCTACACCTTTCTGTTGTAAACCAGTGGATTTGCAAACGTTTTACTTCACAAATCACAGGTAATGTAGGATTTGTGACTTTTACTTTGTAAAATGTTTGTAAAAAGGCATTTTACCAAAATACACACTTACAAAAGGAAAGCACAAAACATTATGTGTACTATTTCAGATGTGTTTGGATTAAAATAAGGTATTTTATGTAACCAGGGGTAAAAATATATATAGTTTTGTTGTTATTTCTTTAAGTATTATATTTTGCATTATAAGTTAAAATCTTGACATGTTGAGAGAAAACCATTGTATTTTTTTTTTTGAAAGTTGATGTAATTTTCTTACCTTGTCGGTGACGAAAGATGGACCGGGTCAGAGGGGAGGGGGCGGAGCGAAGAGGGGGAAAGAGGAGAGGGGGTGAGTTAGCAAGACGGGAGCGTAGATAGTTGAAGTGCATAATTGTACGTGTAAATTAGGGCTTTTCAGAACGAAAGCCAGACACTAATTTATATCGTTCATGTGATGTAACACGGACTTTCAACTAGAAGTCTATCTGTATATCACCTCACTGTGAGTTCGAGTGGACATCTCGGCCTGTATCTGCTGGATCGCTCTGTGTCGTTGGCTAAATCAGATGACGACAAAGGCAGAGTGTTTATGGAGGCTGCACATCCGCGGTTCAAGGAAGATTGGTGACATCGGACAGAAAACCGGATAGCGCTCTGAACTACCAGGAGATGTTCAGAGTTCCTCCGGCCACGAGGGATTCAACGCGTCATCACATCGTGAGTCAACGTTATCGGGGGGGTTTTCCGAGTTCGATTGAACGCATCATTTCGCCGCCTTTGGTTACGTCTTGCTCTCATCATCGAACGGTAAACATGGAGAGATGTAAAGCCGATTGAGGTACCATTTTGGCTCCTTTTCATTTGTTTTTGGGATCAACTGGATTTTCATTTATGGGCCCCAACGAATACAAGCTTGGAACGGGGGTTAAGACTTTGTTTGTTTTTGGGGATTTTTGAAAAGTGTCGAATTCAAAGAGGGTTTGAAGAGATTGTTTTTTTTTTGTTTTTATTTTTTATCTTGTGAACATTAATACCTTTTAGTATATTGGTTGTATTTTTTGTTTTTGTTTTTGTGCGCTACATCTGATAGACAATACAGATCATTGATTTAAAAAATTGTCTTTGAGTGGTTGTTTAAACCTACTGATGCTTGAACCTCTTTTGAGTTACTGTGAAATATGTAGTGTATAGCACATTTAACTAAGGTTATTAACAAATTGTTGTTTACATTTTTTTTTTGGTTGTTGTTTGGAGAGTAAATAACTATATATAAATATATAGCAGCATATATTTAATATATATATATATATATATTATATATATATATATATATATATATATATATATATATTATATATATTTTTATTCGTTCACCACAGGGCTTCGGTATTTGAACTTTAACCTATATGATACGTAGGGAAACTTTAGGGGTAAACCAAGAAAAGAGAGGAACATAGTAAGTGAATCGAACTCGGGGCACTGTTTTTGTAATAAAGGAGTAAAACAGCGCTACATAAATTGGAGGCACCGCTGGGATTCCTTTTGGTTTCCCAAAGTATCATTGTGTCCCAAAATAATAGAAACAAGTCACATTGCATTGAAGATGGCATCTAAAAGCATCTATCCTGAGCTTGTGACTGAGCTTAGAGGGTGGTGCCGGGGTGAGGCACTAGATGTATCTCATGCGTTGATGGTGATTGTTCCAGAGGAAATAGAGATTTCCCAGATTGAGGAAAATCTAGAAACAATAAAATGTTTGGGACGTGTGAGAGTACGGGGAAGAATGTACAATCCTAGGTTAAGTTGCTTAGCTGTATTGTGCGAGTGCAAAGAGAAAGTAGTTCGATCCCAAGTCCCCCCTGAGATTTTGCCCATAGGAGGCATGGGAACATGGCCCATTATTATGGTAGGAGGAAATTCAGAGGAGGCCACTACAAGTGAGAGAAGTGACTCTGTATCCCCAGATAGGGAAAATGGAGCCCGTGGTGAGACCTTATTAGGTTCATCCGCCAGCTCTCCTGAAGCTATCATCCGTGCGGTTGGAGACTTGTTATCAAAGATTGAAAAACCTGCCAGTGAAGGCAGTAGCTATCGTCGCCTCAGAATATTTTCTGGAACCATACCGACCCCATCTGGTGAGGAGTCTTTGGAGCATTGGCTTGAGCAGGCTTATTTGATGGTCGAGGAGAGTGATTGCTCCTCAAAAGAGAAACGGCGACGAATAATGGAAAGTTTAAGAGGTCCAGCTTTGGCTGTAGTAAAGGCGGTACGAACTGCAGACACAGAGGTTTCATCAGAAAAGTATTTAGAGGCAATTGAGAGTGTTTTTGGTACTGCTGAGTCGGGTGAGGAACTTTATTTCGCCTTTCGATCATTGCAACAAAAATCAGGTGAAAAATTATCTGACTTTCTAAGGCATTTAGAGCATTCTTTAACCAAAGTGGTGCAGCGTGGTGGTTTACCTGCAGATAGAGCGAATCGAACGAGAGTCGAGCAGCTCATCCGAGGGGCCGTTGCCTCAGATATGATGTTGGTGCACCTGAAACTGAGAGAAAGGAGGGAAAATCCCCCTACCTTCTTGGAACTGCTAAGAGAAATTCGGACCGAGGAGGAATACGAGGCCTCTAGGGTTAAACTGAGTACTGCAGTGACTAAAATTCATGCTAGAACTGAGATTGAAAGTCAACAGAGTGATGTACAAACATTGAAAAAAGAAGTCAAAGAACTGAAAGCTTTGCTGTCAGCAATGGCTACCACTCATTGTACCACGATGGTCGACACCGGTGAACCTACTCCACAGACTGTTATATCAAGTGGGAGTTTAGATTCTGAGATGGCCAGCCTTAAGAAACAGGTACAAAGATTGCAGCAAAAAGCCAAAACCAGAGTTTCGTGTACTACCATACCTGCTTTACCTGTTGAAGAGCCAAGGTCAATGCCCACAATGGTAAAATACCTCAAGCCTTCCACAAAGGTAGATGAGTTTTACTGTTATCGATGTGGGGAGAATGGTCATTTCTCTGCTAAATGTAAAAATCCTGAGAATCAGAATAAAGTGATACAGAAGCTCATTCAGTCCCTACGGAAAGCAAAGCAAATAGGGACGTGTCCTCATCTGAGGTCGGTGTGGGTACCACGGATTGTTCAGCAAAGAGAAGTGCTGTATATGTGCCGAGGGATAGGCAGCTTCCCCAAGGACTTATAGGCCCAACCTCTGTAGTACCCTTGAGGGTAAATGGACAGCCATGTGAAGCCTTACTGGATAGCGGCTCACAGGTTACCATCATTTTCGAAGACTGGTATAGGCAGTATCTGTCTGACCTCACAATTCATCCAGTTACTGGGTTAGCCATTTGGGGTTTAAGCGAGTCAACTTACCCATATTTAGGCTATGTGGTGGTTGATTTGGAGTTTCCTGAAAAAGTCACTGGATCTCAAGAGACCATTTCGGTCTTGGCATTAATATGCCCGGGACCCTCTAGCCCTGACCAGACCCCGGTCATTTTGGGTACTAATGCCAATCTATTCAAAAGGTTGGCTCAGCTTTGCAGAGACCGGGCAGGTGTGGATCTTGCCCAGGTCTTGGGCATTGCTGTGGATGCAGAGGAGGCAGTTCCCAAACTTCCATCTTTAAAGGCCACCCAGCTTACTTCGGACAGCAGTGAAGATCATGTAGGTAGCGTGATATGGGAAGGCCCAGGTCCATTGACTTTGGCTGCTGAAGGAGACTGTTGTGCTATTTGTAAAGTGGAGTTAACCGAGCAGGTGGAAAATCAGGTTCTGATGGTGGAAGCTTCAACCTCAGTGACCTTGCCATTGGGGGTGTTAATTCAGCCAATGGTTGTTCCTAGCAGCAAGGTTGATGTAAATCATTTCCCTGTTCTGATACACAATGAGTCCAAAGAACCACAGTTGTTCCGGTGGGTACAGTTGTCGGATATTTGTATCTGATCGACCCAGTCAATCCAGTTGGTGAGGCTGATGTTGCTTCTGAGGAATTTGATCCGAATCTCATTAATTTCGGTGATTCTCCCATGCCTGAGAGCTGGAAAGAAAGGCTGAGGCAAAAGCTGTCCCAACGAGCTGGGGTATTCTCCCTCCATGAGTGGGATGTCGGCCTAGCAAAAGGGGTCGAGCATCCTATTCGACTGTCAGATTCTAGACCTTTCCGTGAACGGTCGAGAAGATTAGCTCCGGCGGATATCGAGGATGTTAGAAGACACATACAGGAACTCCTAACCGCCGGGATTATAAAAGAATCCCGAAGCCCATATGCTTCTCCCATTGTTATTGCTCGAAAAAAAAAATGGGAGCATCAGAATGTGCATAGATTACCGCACGCTGAACAGACGGACAATTCCTGATCAATACACTACTCCACGTATTGAGGATGCATTGGACTGTTTATCTGGGAGTCAGTGGTTTTCAGTTTTAGATCTCCGCAGTGGTTATTACCAAATAGCAATGGCCCCAGAAGACAAAGAAAAGACCGCTTTTATATGCCCTTTGGGGTTTTATCAGTTCGAGAGGATGCCTCAGGGCGTTACGGGGGCCCCTGCAACGTTTCAAAGATTGATGGAGAAAGTCGTAGGAGACATGAATCTACTTCAGGTTCTGGTGTACCTCGATGATCTCATAGTCTTTGGAAGAACGTTGCAGGAGCATGAGAACAGGCTTCTCAAGGTTATAGACCGATTGAAGGAAGCTGGCCTGAAGATTTCGCCAGACAAATGTCAGTTTGGTCAAGCCAAAGTGAAATATGTAGGGCACATAGTGTCCACAGAAGGCATTGCAGCTGATCCTGAAAAGATTAAGGCCGTCACCACCTGGCCTCAGCCTGTGGACCTTAAGTCGCTTAGATCGTTCTTGGGATTCTGCGGATATTACCGTAGATTTATTGCAGATTACGCTAAAATTGTAAAGCCACTTACTGACCTCACCAAGGGCTATGCCCCGAAGCAAGGGAAATTAGACCCAAAGAAGTTGGGTAATTATCTGAAGGATTCAGAATTATTTGGTGAACGCTGGACTTCGTCCTGCACTGACGCATTCCACCAAATCATCAACAGACTGACCACTGCACCCGTTCTGGCCTTTGCAGATCCCAATAAGCAGTATATCTTGCATGTTGATGCGTGTTTGCAAGGGTTAGGCGCGGTTTTGTATCAGGAGCATTCTACTGGTTTACGGCCTGTGGGGCTGCCAGTAGAAAGCTAAGTAACGCTGAACAAAAGTATCCCATTCATCAACTGGAGTTTTTGGCCTTGAAGTGGGCAGTCGTGGATAAATTCCATGACTACCTCTATGGGGCTAAATTCACGGTCCGCACCGACAATAATCCGCTCACATATGTTCTGACCACAGCGAAGCTGAATGCCACTGGGCATCGTTGGTTGGCGTCTTTGGCCACGTACGATTTTGATATTCAGTATCGACCTGGAAAGACAAATGTTGATGCTGATTTATTGTCCCGCCGTGGGTTTGGAGATGGAGAGAACTGGCAGTGCATATCAGAGACCGGAGTCAGATCCATATGCCAGAGGGTCTGTGCGGATACCTTCCCTGATAGTTCAACTAGGTATGTAGAGCAGTTATGTCCTTCATCTGAATGTATTCCTGATGCATTTGCATTTCCCACTCACCTTAGTTGTCCTTATCTGGAGCAGAAGTCACATGCTGAAATGGTCAAATCTCAGAAGGATGATACTACCCTAGGTGCTGTGATGTCTGCTTTGGAAAAGGGGAAGTGGCCTGTTGGGGTAGACAGCAATTCTGAGTTAGGATTAATGAAGCGTGAGATGGCACGGTTGATACTGAAGGATGGGCTGCTTCATAGATGTAGCAAGAATCTGGCTGGGGCAGAAACTTACCAGATGGTGTTGCCGGGAGAATTCCGAGAGGCAGTAATAAGGTCTCTTCATGATGATATGGGGCACTTAGGGGTGGAAAGAACCACAGAGTTAGTGAGGAATCGGTTCTTCTGGCCTAAAATGGCTCAAGAGGTCGAGCAATATATCAAGAATTGTGGACAGTGTGTTACTTTCAAAACCCCCTGTAAAAAGTCTGCTCCTTTACATCAGATAACCAGCCTCGGTCCTTTAGATCTCGTCTGCATTGATTTTTTATCAATGGAGCCTGACTCTAAAGGAATCAGTAATGTTCTTGTCGTTACTGATCACTTTACACGGTACGCGCAGGCTTTTTCCGTCCAGGCATCAAACCGCCCTTACTGTTGCCAAAATTCTGGTGGACAACTATTTTGTGCACTATGGGTTGCCGGCCAGGATTCATTCAGATCAGGGGCGGGATTTTGAAAGTAGACTAATTAAGGAGCTTTTGAATATTCTGGGGGTGAGAAAATCCCGAACAACACCATATCATCCACAAGGGGACCCACAACCCGAGAGATTCAATCGCACACTACTCTCTATGTTGGGCACAATGGGGAATGAGAAAAAAAGACAATGGAGCCAATATGTATCGCACTTAGTACATGCTTACAATAGCACTAAGTGTGATGCTACTGGGTTCTCTCCCTATTATTTAATGTTTGGGAGGGAGGCTAGGCTCCCCGTTGATTTGTGTTTTCCTTGTTCCTCAGATGGAAAGGGGGTCAAGGAACATTGTAAATATGTGGCAAAGTTAAAGCATGACCTGCAAGAAGCCTATCGGCTTGCTTCTAATGCAGCTGATAAAGTGCACCAACGGAATAAGCGAGCTTATGGTAGCAAAGTTAAATTACAGCTTTTAGACATCGGTGATAGAGTGTTGCTCCGAAATCTCGGGTTAAAGGGAAAGCACAAGCTTCAGGGCCGTTGGGGTTCAGTACCACACATGGTGATAGGGAAGATGCCTCACTTGCCGGTATATAAAGTGAGACCTGAACTGGGTCGGAGTGGCAGAGTGAGGACTCTTCATCGCGACCACCTCTTGCCTATTGGACAATGGGTGAGGATGTTGGATAGTACTGTGAGTGCTGAGACAACAAAAAGTGGAAACACAAGATTAAGGTCAGGAAAGGGACACTCAATAGTGCACAGGCAGAAGGAACCTGTAGACTTAACAGAGTCATCCTCTGAGTCAGAAGGTGAAAGACCTAATTGTATGTACAGACATTACATGGACAAGCTATTGGAGAATAGTGTGTCACATGAAAATCCTCCTACCTCAAGTCCAGATGAAAGGGACTTTCAAAGTGTTGAGGAAGAGGATGTAAGTGCAGGAGAAAGCATGATTCTTTCTGATGGTCCTGTAGAAGAACAAGGGGATAATGACTCTGAAGACGGGTCAAAAAATGGCAATGAGATTGGGTTGGAGAGTATTCCTGGTAAAAGACGGGAGCTACTACAGCCACAAACTGTAAGTCCCCTTCAAAGATCTGGTAGTAAAAGGAAGGTAAAACCTGTGATCAGGCTAACTTATGATGAACCAGGCAAAGCTAAAGATCACCCAATTACTATAGTGCATAGGGGAATTGTAATTAAAGTTGGGTAGATTGATGTTTCAAAGGAAAGGGTGAATTACATCCTCCCAGGGGTTTTCATGTGTACAATGTTAGGGGTGTTAAATGTCTGATGAGGACATCAAGACAATTAAAAAGGGGGAGGGTGTAACCAGGGGTAAAAATATATATAGTTTTGTTGTTATTTCTTTAAGTATTATATTTTGCATTATAAGTTAAAATCTTGACATGTTGAGAGAAAACCATTGTATTTTTTTTTTTGAAAGTTGATGTAATTTTCTTACCTTGTCGGTGACGAAAGATGGACCAGGTCAGAGGGGAGGGGGCGGAGCGAAGAGGGGGAAAGAGGAGAGGGGGTGAGTTAGCAAGACGGGAGCGTAGATAGTTGAAGTGCATAACTGTACGTGTAAATTAGGGCCTTTCAGAACGAAAGCCAGAAACTAATTTATATCGTTCATGTGATGTAACACGGACTTTCAACTAGAAGTCTATCTGTATATCACCTCACTGTGAGTTCGAGTGGACAACTCGGCCTGTGTCTGCTGGATCGCTCTGTGTCGTTGGCTAAATCAGATGACGACAAAGGCAGATTGTTTATGGAGGCTGCACATCCGCGGTTCAAGGAATATTGGTGACATCGGACAGAAAACCGGATAGTGCTCTGAGCTACCAGGAGATGTTCAGAGTTCCTCCGGCCACGAGGGATTCAACGCGTCATCACATCGTGAGTCAACGTTATCGGGGGGGGTTTCCGAGTTCGATTGAACGCATCATTTCGCCGCCTTTGGTTACGTCTTGCTCTCATCATCGAACGGTAAACATGGAGAGATGTAAAGCCGATTGAGGTACCATTTTGGCTCCTTTTCATTTGTTTTTTGGGATCAACTGGATTTTCATTTATGGGCCCCAACGAATACAAGCTTGCAACGGGGGTTAAGACTTTGTTTTTTTTTGGGGATTTTTGAAAAGTGTCGAATTCAAAGAGGGTTTGAAGAGATTGTTTTTTTTTTTTTTTTTTTTTTTTTTTTTTTCTTGTGAACAATAATACCTTTTAGTATATTGGTTGTATTTTTGTTTTTGTTTGTGTTTTTGTGCGCTACATCTGATAGACAATACAGATCATTGATTTAAAAAATTGTCTTTGAGTGGTTGTTTTAAACCTACTGATGCTTGAACCTCTTTTGAGTTACTGTGAAATATGTAGTGTATAGCACATTTAACTAAGGTTATTAACAAATTGTTGCTTACATTTTTTTTTTGGTTGTTGTTTGGAGAGTAAATAACTATATATAAATATATAGCAGCATATATTTAACTATATATATATATATATATATATATATATATATATATATATATGTATATATATATATATTATATTTATATATTTTTATTCGTTCACCACAGGGCTTCGGTATTTGAACTTTAACCTATATGATACGTAGGGAAACTTTAGGGGTAAACCAAGAAAAGAGAGGAACATAGTAAGTGAATCGAACTCGGGGCGCTGTTTTTGTAATAAAGGAGTAAAACAGCGCTACATTTACACTCAAATATATTTACTGTAAGTGCTATACCAGGTTTCCCTCTCTCACATCCTTTTCTTATGTCTCAGTCCCCTCCATACAGACCCGTAGGCAGTTTATCAGTAAAGAGCAGCCAAGAGACCTCGTTCTCTTTTGGTTTTGCTAGCATGAACACATCTGCGTCCTCCAAATGTCTCCCTCAGGAACCTCTAAATGTGGAGTGCAGATTCATGCTAGCTTGATGGAGAAATGCCCCCTAAACATAACATTAAGCATCATGATGGTAGAAACACTTCCTGAATGAATCAAACTGCCTGGAAAGCTGTGTACATGTATAAAAACTTTTCTTTCTTTTACATATTGTATTTAATACAAGGTTTTTAATAAATGAAGGTTTTAAATAAATAGATACAATTCTGAAATTTTACTGAATGAAGCATGATTAAAGATGTCAATAGATAACATTAGCACATTATGCATAAAATATATTTTATTGTGCAGAAAACACCATATGACCATAGTAAACCCACTGTAATGTATACCTCACACTGCTTTAATATTTAATTAATTTATTTTTTCTTTTCCTCCGAAATCTCTTTAAAATTTAATACAATATCATTTATAGGCCTATAATTTAATAAAATGCACTTTAATATTTATAAAGCTAAACACTTAGACACAGCTAAAACTAAAGACTATGTCAAAGTGAAATCCTTATATAATCATTCATGATGACATGCATTTTGAATGCCTTTCTGAATGAAGTGCGCTTTTGTTAATTCATACAACTAGATGCTAATAAATCCATTGCACACTATGAATTGCATGCTGTAAAACAGAAAACAGCATCATCATTAAGAGTCATTCACTCCATTCACATTAACAAGGAAAAGCTGACAGCGTTTGGAGTGAATAGAGGCAAATTAAATCAATGTGCCAGGGGCATCAGTGTCAGAATGCAGCCTCATGCTTTAATTTTCATTTATTACTCATTTGTCACAAGCAGACAAGAGTAAAGCAACTGAGAACAAACATCTCGCGGCCAGTTTTGCTAATTGA
This sequence comes from Cyprinus carpio, assembly GCF_018340385.1. Classification (NCBI taxonomy): domain Eukaryota; kingdom Metazoa; phylum Chordata; class Actinopteri; order Cypriniformes; family Cyprinidae; genus Cyprinus; species Cyprinus carpio. Next base: position 9,300,360 of record NC_056572.1, read on the forward strand.
TAATTACTAAATATTTGTCAATATTATGTTTTCAGAGTATTCCGTTAGCAACATTACTATCACAGAAGTAATGTGGTCTTAAGACAGCAGAAGAACACGGTAAACATTTCAAAAGATTTATATTTTATGAAAACCAACAGCCATCCACTAAATTTCTATAAAACATACTCTTTTTTACTGCAATATTTTTTCTCATTATCGGGTCATTCAAATCTGACTACATTTTATTTAATAAAATAAATTATCAGCGTGAGCATTTTTTCAGCTTTTACTGTTATAAACATCACAAAAACATTTGTTCATATAAATATCAAAATATCAAGAAAGCCATATAAATATCAGCAACTGCACCAAATTCTATTTTTTTTTTCGTCTCGAGTATGAGCTCCACATTCTCTTAACTTGTATCATCATAAAAGCCTTATATATCAAATATGATAGTCAACAAAAAACACATATGCAAACCTTAGATTACCTAAGATATACATATTAGTAATATCCATGTTCCCTGGGAATCAAGCTAATGATGTTGCTAGCCCTATGTTAAATATTAGTTGAAAAAAAAAAAAAAAAATCAAGTCACCAATGCACAATGTGTAAAGTACTTGCACTTTATACTCTTTTTATCAGGGCACTCACAGTTAGCATGGAAACTCAAATGATAAGGTTCTGTAACTCACTTTGCAATCAAAGCATAAAATGGCAGTTAGGAAGGGGCACTGTGACCAATGTTAAAGGTGAAAAAAGGATTGCTGTACATCAGATTGGAATTATAATGGAATATTTGACGAGGGACAGAGTGTGGGATTCAGAAAACACATTTCAGCTTAATGAGGCTTTGAAACCGGTTGGGTTCAATGTCACCCTCATTTGTCCCACTCAGGGCACCAGAGCATGAAATGTTGCCTTTCATTGTGATTGCCACCGGCTATTGCCCCTACCATAAAGAAGGTGCATCATGTAATATGATGGGGGCCAGTTTAGATAAACCTCACTTTACCTTCGTATTTCATAAACAGAATAGAAAGCAAGTCGGGGTTTGATGGGAGAAAAGAACAAATTATTGCATGACATGACTCTTCTTAATGCTTTGTTGAGCACTAAACACAAATCTCTGTGGTCTGCTTGCAAAAAAGTCACAACATCCATCACAGCAAGAAACTAAATGAAAGAAGAATGTTCTTCAAAATTGCAAACTCAACAGATAACTGTCCCTCACCATTAGAAACCTGCCTGTCCGTTTGCCCCAGATAATCATAAAGCACTATATGAGATTGGTTCAGATTCCCAAAAGTATTGTGTAATGATAAAGTACAGACATCTCTAACTTTAAATCACAGCGAGCCCGCCATCTGAGTTTTGAGGTGCTGTACAGTAGTTGCATAACCGCACAAAAAAGAGTTTGCAGCAGAGGCCAAGTATCAAATACATCTCCACAGTATGTGAGCCACAGTCAAATTCTGAATCAGACCTATCTTATGTGATTTATGCAATCTGACCAGGTAATAATGATCAATGATGTTTCACAACACTGATGAGGCACTGATTAAAATCTGGTAAATATGTTATTCTATTACCTCTCAAAAATGTCAATGCTGAGTTGGATGCTGGTTGGGTTCTAAAGTTGTCTAGGAAGCCTGAGGTTGATATTGAACAAAGTAGAAGTGCTATGTTTTATTCAATAGCAAAGCTCATACAACTGAACAAAAGCATGTTTTGTTATTTATTTGACAGTTAATCAGATCTAAAACTAATTGTTCTCCAGCTACAGATGTCCAAAGCTGTCCGGATATAAAAGGAAATATGGGTTTAGTACAAGTTAAGCTCACCGAAGTTTAAAAAAGAGTGAATACACAATGCACTCCATTTCTTTTTAGAGCTGCTTTATAGTGAAATTGAATTCTGTTTGCATGATTGAAATATTATTTTTATTTATATATTACTGCAATATTATTAATATTAAATATCTTTTAAACAATTTGTTCTGTATAAAGCGCTACAGAGATAAAGGGGACATAAACACATGTAAACACGCACAAAGATGAAGATGAGTCTTTAATACTCCAAACTGGGTAAATCCAACAGAGGTAAAGGCAATCCAACACAGCTACACAAAGACGAGACCCGACAAACAAACACAAAGAGAACTGAACTAAAGTAGGGGAGATAATGACACACACACACACCTGAACATAATGATGAAATCAAATGGTTTCAACTCATGGTTGAAATCAATCCATGACAACAAACTAACTAGGGCAGGAACACAAACAAACAACACAGGAAAGTCTGAACTGTGAGTGAGGGTGACAGCAGTGTCCTAATTGAAATACAACATAGTAAGTGATTGATTTAAGGCACACATTTGATTCCAGTGCAGTTTGACATAATAATTGCTGACTCTTGTAGTCATAAATTTGGATCCACATAAAATCTGCTTATTCTGGTCAACAATGCCACATAAAACACAAATTGTTGTTGATGTTTTTACATGTAATTTAGGGCAGGGTAAATCTGAAATAGAAAGGAAAAACTCATTGGCACAGTAGTCTCTGCAAATGGCTAAACAAAAAAGACAGAAATTAGCATATTTCAGTTTATCCAAAAATTTTTGTCGAAAATAAAGCAGATTATACTTCTGTTTGTGAGACTGTAGTTTGCGTTTCTCTCTCTCTCTCTCTCTCTCTCTCTCTCTCTCTCTCTCTCTCTCTCTCTCTCTCTCTCTCTCATTGGAACATAAGACAAAACCTTTCCTTTTTTTCAGAGATCTGAAGCCAGTTTAAGGCAAAATTTGTGATTAGTTGTTTTCACCATAAGTGCTAATAACAGTCTGTTTTCCTTTAAAACACAAATCTGATTATTGTTAAAAATCTGAAATTATGCTGCCGTCAAGCAAACTGACTGGAGTGTGGAATTTTCATTAATGATTTCTAGTGTTTATGTATTTATCGATCAGTAAACAGATAGTCTGTGAATGTGCAGTCTAAGACTCAGACTTATAGACGCACGTAACACTCCGAAAATATATATACAATGCTGCCTTACAATTAGGTTAAAATAAATTATTTTATAAGTAAGCTTAATTAGAATTAATTATTTTAGAACAGGGCTTGAGGCGTCTTTTTCTGAAAAATGTAAGCCGAAAAGTGAAACCGTGATTGTATAATGTTGGAGTAAACCTGAAAAGCGTGGGGAAAAAAAATGGTGAATCCGCTTCACATGAATGAACCTAAACTGAATCCAATGATGATTTTTTTTTTTTTTTTTTTACCAGAAAAGTGTGTTTCAGCTAAAGCTGCTGTAAGTTTAGACTTTCAGGCTGGAAATGGATGAGTGCATCAGACTGCCTGATCACACAAAGATCTGTACGAGTCTCTGAGGAGTCCTGAAAAGACAATCAAAAGATCCTGCAGGGGAGAGTTCTGGGAAAGCACAATCAAACACGCCTCTCACTGAAATGGAAGAGGCTGCCACTATTTGACCAGCCCGGAAGGTGCAATTCACCCACTTTATATCGCCCACTCCTACAAACACAGCGACACATCCCACAAACCTTTTGAAGTAAGTGTCAGCAGAAAGTGATGCTTTCACAAAGCCTAAGCTCATCGAGGGAATTTCTGAGAGTAGAGGCTCTTTTTTTCAGGTCAACTACTACCTCTTTCTCCTTCCATCTAGTTTCTCATGGAATTCCTATGGATATCCTATCAACTGAGGTGGGCTTCAGGTGCCCTGAATTTTATGTATTTATATTTATTTATTCATTTTATCGCATTGTCTTTAAGGTTTCATGCCTAGTAAACTGTTACACAAATAGCTTTATTCTGCTACAGTATATTCTTCAGATGTAGTCTTGTAAGGCAGACATTTTAGGATTATAATTTAAGTCCAATACAGCAGTTTGTTAAATTTACACTATGCTGCAGTGTTCTGTTTTAAAGACAACACTAAAAGAAATCATAAGACCTAGTTGTTTCATATTTAGTAATTAACTGTTTAATCCAGATGTAATCTAATAATTCAATACTATTTCAGGGGCGGGATTTACTAAAATCTGCTTAAGAAATAATTTAAGACATCTCTTAAGATAAATTCCAAGAAGTTCATAAGAATCTTACTAGGTGCAATTCTTGAAAAACATTGCATTAATAATAATACTAATAAATGGTGTTTCTTGCTGAAGACTCGCTGATAAACTAAAAAATTTTTCAAGGTTCAAACATTTGAATCTGTTTCATTCATTTGTGCCCAGTCTTTTTGAACTCTTTTTGAGAATGAAATGGAGTTCATGGCCCAATTCATATGTAATACTGAATACGGGCAAATATGTTGTATTTATAGGCTAAAATTAAAAGCAAGCTTTTTTTTTCTTTCTTTTTTTCCAAGTCAAGAATTCCAACAATGACCGATAATTGTTTATATTATCAGTCATTGATGTGTCACTTCAGAAAACTTGTGCACATCCCTAATAGTCCTACTATGTATTATATGTATCTAGTGTTGTTGTAATGGTCAAGGTCAAGGTCAATTTATTTATATAGCACATTTAAAAACAACTAGTGTCTACCAAAGTGCTGTACATAAACAAATAATATATAAAGAAGTAAGAAAAAAAGAGAAAGACAAAAACAACAACAAATAGTTCTTGTTTTTGTTTAGTTCAAAGGGTTAGTTCAACCAAAATGTAAAATTCTGCCATCATTTATTCACACTCAAGCTGTTCTAAAGCTATATTTAGTCTCTTCTGTCACACACAAAAGGACTTGTTCATGCTCCTCTTTTCTATTCAAAGCGAAGTAAATGGTGACCAACGACTGTCAACCCCCCCCCCTCAAAAAAAGTATAATAATTCAAACATATAATAATTAGTTTAATTAAGATTAAAAGCATCACAGTAAGTTTATAATAATAATAAAAAAAAAGATTCCTAAGATGATTTATATTTTTAACTGATTTGTAGCATCAAGTCATAACATTCATTTTAATGATGTCGGCATGTGTTTGATATTTGATTAAATATTTTACTTTTCTTCCATGTAATTACCACTGACTAACTTTACTGTAAGATTTGACTTTTGTAGCTGTTCAAATGCAATTAGAAAGAGAAAATAATGGCACAGGGGAATGAGAGAGAGTCAAAAGGGAAGCAGTCAGACCCCTTCATCATTATTCCATTATCTCTTTAGTCCACTAGCAGACTCAGCATTCATTGTGACGCTCTATTGTCCCCATCTACCTGTTACTATGGCAACCAATGGGGACACCCAAGCCCTGGCATGGGCTCTTTTGTGTGCACTGGTGCCACAGCCAGAAAAGTGTGTACCATCATTAGAGCTCTCTAACTAACCACAGACTGAATCTCTGCTTCATTGATATTCAGTGTGAAAATTAGAGCTACCAAAGTTAATATCCTCACCTCTGAGATTAATTACATATGTTAGGGAAAAATAATATGTACTTAATAGGCTCTTTTTATAGATGTTGTGTGCCAAAAACAAGGACATATTATGCCTGTGTTCTACAAATGAGTAAACATAATCTGAATGTTCAATACATAGAATCAACAATCCTGCAGCCGCAAATGGGATATCTATACAAAAAACATTTACCACAATTTCTGCAGGGTAAAATCCAATTAATTCATCATCGAAGTTGATCAAATTAATATACATATCTAACACAACAGTTCAAATGTTTGGGGTAAATACAATTTCTTATTTATGTATAATGTATTAATTCAGACTACATTTATTTGATCAAAAATACTACACACAGACACACACACATATGCATAAGTAATCTTGTATTGCTATGACTTCATTCTTGTAATTTTGACATTTGTTCTCAAATTATTATGGCTTTAATCTCATATTGCTCAAAAAATTCCCAAAATATTATGCCTTTAATCTCATATTGCTACAACTTTATTTATTTGTATAATTTTGAAATAATTTGCTAAATATTATGACTTTAATCATGTGACTGTAGATTTTATAATGCCATCACAGAAAAAAAAAAAAAAAAAAAAAAAAACTATAATTTTCATTTTATATAAAGAGTTCCACAGCTTAGGTAGACTAATGTGGTGTCTAAGTGAGCAATTCTGGGTGCATTACCTCTTTCGCAATGACAGTGTAAAGGCGATTTCTCCAGGCACTGCAGCAGCTACAAAAGGTCTTGTCAGTTAACCTGTCCACTGAATTGGTGAGTATATATGGAGGCTAAGGGAGTACTGAGAGAATAAAAAAAAGAAAGAAATAAAGAAAAACAGATCAACAGAGGGGAAAGGGTAAAGGCATTTGTTAGCCAACAGAAGACTTTAAATGATGCATCCTGATGATAGTTTTTGCATAAGATGAACATTATTCGTAAACAAAAAGGAGAGCCCATCTCATCAAGGTTGAGTGTAATAGAAAATATATTATTGTTGACATCCTGAAAGCCATTGCTTTTGAAGGAACAGTGCACCCAAAAATGTAAATTTGCTGAAAGGTTACTCACCCTCAGGCCATCCAAGATGTAGATTAGTTTGTTTTTTTCATCAAATTTGAAGAAATTTAGCATTACATTACTTGCTTACCAATGGATCCTCAGCACTGAATGGGTGCGGTCAGAATGAGAGTTCAACCATCTGATAAAAACATCAATCCACAAATAATCCACATGACTCCAGTCCACTCTCACAAACTCCACTGACATATTTGTTTAACTGCTTTGGATAGTGGTGCTTGATCTGTCCATATTTCTCTCCTGATTCAGACAAAATGACATATTCTCTGGAGAAAGCAATATTATAGATTATGGACGAGCTGGAAGAAATGGTTTGAAGTTAAAACATCCTAATGATAGATTTTTTTTATTATTATTATTACAAACAAGCGTTTCACTTCACAAGATGTTGTGTGGATTACTTGTGGATTATTGTGATGTTTTTATCAGCTGTAACTCTAATTCTGACGGCACCCATTCACTTCAAAGGGTCCTTTAGTGAGCAAGTGTTGTAATGCTACATTTCTCCACATCTGTTCAGATGAAGAAACAAATTTATCTACATCTTGGATTACCTGACGGTGAGTAATTTTTTGGTAAAATTTACATTTTTGGGTGAACTATTCCTTTAAAAACAACCTTTATTATATACTGTAGGTGACTGCATGCTTTAAACCAACTATTTCAGAAAACAAACATTTGCATAATTGTAGTTTTGACTCAAAACTTCAAAAGTTACTGAGATATAACCCTCATGCCATCCTCTCCATGTGAACCCACCACTACAACATAAACCGGATGAATGATCCAGCAATAAACTTTTCAAACACCCCCATACATGCTGCAAATGGACTCATGATTACTGTAGATTACATGATTACTATTTAAGTATCAACTGGTGCTTTAATTTCTTTTCGCTCATTGGTCATGTAGCACTGTTATCAAATATTTAATTGCAGAAAATGCCTTCCAGGAACAATCTGTGGTTAAGTGTAAAGCCCCGTTCACACCAAGAACGATAACTATAAAGATAACTATAAAAATAACGATATTAGTGTCCACACCAGTGAACGATTTTGTCTGTTAATTCTAAGCGCACTTTAAATTCTCGAGCTTGTTACAGCAGGATGGATTCTGATTGGCTGTCAATTTTTTATCATTCATCATCTGGAGAAAAATCGTTTTGAAAGTGATTCCAATGATATTGTTCTCTTTGTCTTTATCGTTATAGTTGTGGTGTGGACTCTGCTATTCTTTAATATTGAGAACAATTTTTAGAACTATATCTTTATTGTTACCTTTATAGTTATCATCCTTGGTGTGAATGGGTCTTAAGGCATTATTATCAGGTACATAATGACATCCATTTGGCCAGCACCACCCCTGGCACTGCAGTCCTTTATAATCAGATGGGAGTTGAAACTCTGAAACAATGATCCTGTAGTAGTATCTGATTTTGATAACTATCTCTGAATGTGGTATTCAGAAAGGCTTTGAAGAACATTTCACAAATACAACAGTAACTAAGAACTACCTATGAATGTCCTCACATGGCTTTACAAGTTTAAGATCATGTAAAATAACATGTTCATGCTTATTTAGTCAAGCAGATTAAATATGGATGTTAATGCTAATAGCATGCAGTGAATGTAGCTAAGACCCCAGAGCAGATCTAGTAACTGGATTTCAACTCAAAAGTGGGTTACAGATCTGTTTCAAGGGACAAAACAATGCTAAATGCACACAATAAACCTAACCATGCAATTGGACATGCTGTGGTAAGCAAAAAAAAAAAAAAAAAAAAAGTTTTGATTTTGATTGGTATTACTAAAATTAATATAAAATGACATAAATATATAATTATTATTATTTTTTTCTTTTTTCTTTTTTTTTTCTTTTCCTGTTTTGGATTATAATAAAATAAAAAACTTATCAGTTAGATGCACTAGTTTCCATTTTTATTTAGTAAATTACTACAATATTTGAAACTAATAAATAAAAATGAATATAAGTAAAGACAGATTTTTAAAAACTCTTTCTGGGAACCTTGGCCACTTTGAACGGCAAGGACTGCCCAAGAGGCCATATGACTGACAGGTAAAGCAAACAATCATGTTTTGACATCCTAGGCTGAGACTAGGGATTCACCGATACCACTTTTTCCAAAATGACTACAATACTTTCATTTTTGGTACTTGCCAATACATGTATTTTCATTGCATTTGCAGTTTTTAAAAATATTGGGTCCAGAAACCAAACGAATTTGAATCATTTTAGTTGGCTTCATATATTTCCTTCAGTTACTGTCACATGTAATTATGCCCATTAAAATGTAGTGTACAAGCTTTTGTTACTTTCACTGTTCATTTTATTGCTATATTGTATTTCATCTTTAATTTAATAGCACATTAGAGGTGCTCCTCTGCAGCAGCACATTGATGTAATGCAAGATGTTTTCTTGTAATAATGTAGGGAACCACTCGTTATACAAAAATCTTGTAAGGGAGATTATCATATTTTCTATATAAGTATATAAATATAAGTCAGGTTTTTTATCATCTGAAAAATGGTGTGCCTTATATTCCAAAGTGACTCATATAATTAGGGTTGGGTATCATTTTAATATTATCAATTCCAATTCTGATTCTGCTTATCGATTCCAATTCTTTTTGATTCCCAGTTTTGATTGCAATGTGATTGAATAATGATATCAAACATTTACCCTGTGTCTCTTTTTTTGTAAATCATTTATTGGAGCTGAATAACATGGACAAAAATCAATATGCTACATAAAAACTGGACTCTTTAAGAGCCATTTGTGTGGAAAACAGAACTGCATGATTATGAAAAAAATGTTAGTCTTTTCTTTAGGTTTTTTTGTGTGTTTTTTTTTTTCTATGGTGGTTGTGGTTCTATAATGATGTTGGAGAAATAAAAAAATTAGAATGTTATTTATGATTGAATTTTTATTTGTGTATATTGATTTGTTGTTTTTTTATTGCTGTATGAATCAGCATTCTTGAACGGATCTCTATTATTATTCAAAGACAAATACATTTTAAAGGGATCATATGATGTTGCTAAAAAGAACATTATGTTGTGTATTTGGTGTAATGAAATGTGTTTATACAGTTTAAGGTTCATTATTTTCCACATACTTTACATTATTGTTTCTCCTCTATGCCCCGCCTTTCTGAAACGCATCATTTTATACAAAGCTCATCGTTCTGAAAAGCGAGGTGTACGCTGATTGGCCAGCTATTCAGTGCATTGTGATTGGTTGAATGCCTCAAGCGTGTGACGGAAATGTTACCCGCCTTGCTATACTGTGATGCGTGTCCCATTCAGAACACCGACACAAGACAAAAACAATAAAACCCATTACAAACGAGCCATTTGTTGCATCCAGTGGGGACATAATTACTGATTATAATGACTTATACTGTCTATCCACAATGAAACAGCATCTCCACAACATGGCGCCAATTGCAACAGCGAGAATCAAAGTTACCTCTTCTTTCTTTGCATTAACATTTGGGCGGCGTTATGCAAATCTTCCCACATCGTGACATAGACATGAGGGGGCATGTTTAAACGAGGCGAGGGGAGGCACAGCTTCCCCAAAATTTTGAGGTGAAAATGGGAGGAGGACGATTTAATGTTAATAAAATTCACAATTTAATTCAGTTCATGTCTCAAAATGTGTATTTTTTTGTTTGTAATTTCACAGCTGTAATACCACATTACTGAAGTTGGAAAGCGCCACTTTTCTTTCGCAAGTGTGCCGAATCTGCTGATGTAATTACAACCGCTAATGTTAGAGAAGGGGAGGGGGAGGCGTACCTCCTTTGGTAAAGAAAATTATCCAATCACCATCGAGTGTTCACTTTCAGCACTGATGAGTGATGAGAAAAGAAACCTCCAAGGGAGGCTAGCCTCCCTTCTAGTATATCAACCAATCATCATAGAGACGTAAATTACGTGCTAGTTTGAACGTCTCCTGCTGCGCTAATAATGTACCAAGTACTTATGATGAGTAGCGATATTGAATATTTGATCACCAACAGATTTACCAAGCTGTCATTCAAACGGTATATATACAAATTAAAAATAAATGGAGAACACGCCTAAGATGGATATAGGCTACAGCAGTCAGCTTAATTAAATGGCACAACAAGCAGCTCTCTTTTAACATAGACTTTTAAGAAGGAATGGATGTTTGCTTCAAGTGACAGATCAGACCAACCCCTGAGCAAAAGAATTGTCATAACCCATTGAGCTGCTTACTTTGCATTTTATAGAACATAGAATAATTCAAATGTTCAAATGAAACCTTCAAACATGGTTATGATGAGCAAAAAATGCATTCTAGGCAGCTCACTAGGTTTGCAAACTCCAGTCTGTTGGAAGAAGAAAACAGTTATGAGTAAATATGAGACTATCAGAAAGTGCGAGAAAGACAGGGTTCCACCCTGTGTTATTCCAGAGTCAGTATTGTGAAAACAACAGGGATAAAACATACAAAGGGAGATGGAGACAGGTACAGAAAAAAAGAAGACAGGCTTGTTTTAATGCTAAAGCATGTTGGTTATCAAATCCTGATGTATTGTAAACACTGACAGTTCAAACATTTTCATTCAACAAACACTAACAATATGATGTTTTCATATGCATCCCACACTAAATTATGAAGAAGTAGAGGAAGATTTTACTGCCCAGAGGTTACTTTTTCTCAGCTTTGTTTCAAATGTGTTTTTCTTCTTTTTTTCCCTATAGTCTCTTAAGGGAAATAAAACAGACACACATGAGATGATAGTTGACATACAGTAAGAATGCATACATATAATATGAATATAAACAGGTCAGTGAAGAACTATTCATTTAAGCTCAATTTAATCACATTACTCTATTGTAGGACAATAAATAAAGAGGTCTTATTTAGTATGGGGACTTATTTGTGTAAGAGGAAGACATTGTTATTGATAATTCCTTAATTTTAATTTCATCCCATACATGAATAACAGTACACTAATTATATCATGTGAAACTACAGTAAAATACAGAAATAAACTGTGCAGTACATTTTTTTTAGGAATAGCAGGATGTTACTTCCTAAATGCATCATCCACTGCAGCAAACTCAGACATTTCCCATCATTTCATCAGCTTCTTTTACCAAATAAACAGTGGACAATCCGCAGGCGGGAGAGTCACAGTGATTGTGACCTCTTCACACACATAAAACACTAACAAACTCAACCACAACCGCAAACTATTTGATGTGTGAGAAAACAATGATTTCACAAAGATTTGCCACTTTATGACAATAAGTGTTTGTTAAAAAGAAAAGGTGTTCGTTAAATCGATGACAATTATAAGGTGGAAGGGATTTTTTTTTTTTTTTTTTCTAAATACTAAAGAGTCAACATTCTCCCCCAGTGATTCTCCACATTATGGGTTGTGACCAAAAAAATGTTTTAAAAGAGGGGGAAGGCTTGCCTTATTGTCGCTGTTTGAGTTTATTCATTCCAACTGGTAATCAGGCTCAAATTTTTCTCTCACTTGCTAGAAGCCAGATCAGGCAGATGTCAACGTAAACTGGCTGTGTGACATGACCTCAACCTCCAAAACAAAACCACAATAGGTTACAGACAACACAATACAGACTACATTATTATAGTGCACTTGCAGAGAGGTTTGTGTCGAACACAATGTATAATGTATTAACAGAAAGCCATTCAAAGAAACAGAAAGAAACAGAAGCCATTCAAAGTAAGTGTATCTGTATCATCAGAATATATATATATATATATATATATATATATATATATATATATATTTGTCTTGGTGTCTTGTTGAGCAAAAGTCTTACTGACCCCAAACTTTTTGAACAGTATAGTGTATGTTTAATGTAAATATAGATGGCCATATGTTAATGAGCTTATGGTTGTAAAAATCATAACAGCGATCATTTCAGAATGAATCGTTTATTTATGTTTTATTATATTTATTTGTTTGTTTGTTTATTTTTTAATGGTTAGTTAAAATAAATGGTCCATATAGGAAGAGTGCTTAGCACTATGAATTTTAGATTATCAGACTACATCAAAATGTTTGAGAATTTGAAATAGCAAAGGAAATTCACATTTGTGAATGTGACATGGTTTTCAGAGTTCAGGATCTTCTGTCTTATGTTAGTGATGCATGAGCAAGATGAAGGCATAACGTGTTCAAATTGAATCAGTCACTTCATATAATGTGATTTACATCCGCCTTGTGCTGTTCATGAAAAATATTTATTTTTTCCTAGCATAACATGATGGATGAATGCCAATGGGAAATGATAAGATAAGGAAAGAAATGGGGAGGAAGAAAAAAGGGGAAAAAAGAAACTGTGTGGTTAAATTCCCTTGACTCACAGCAAAGTCCTTCTGTTACTTCTCTTGCAGTATCAATTTTTAAAAAGTGTTCATAGTTTGGGAAGAGGAGTTAACAGTCATTCAAAATCTGTTAAAGAAAATGAGTAGAATGATAAATTATGCATAATAATCAGGACTGTCAATCTATTAAAAATGTGATCAAATTAATTACACTACATGTCGATTAATTAACTGAATAATTGCATACAACAATATTAGCTGAGAAAATCCCACAAATGAAGATAATTCAAAGACATTAGCCTAAATTACTGTGGCAGATGAGCCGTAAATCACTAAACAGACATTACATTAAAGACATTAGAAGTGTCTTATGAAGTAAATATATTGTTTGTTTCATTAAACACAGACTGCCCTACAGACCACAAGTGAGTGTGCAAACCAACCATAGAAACCTACTCTAAGAGTGTGATATATGGGGCACAGA